>NC_080673.1:205353073-205593527 GCF_030445035.2 Dasypus novemcinctus
ACTGTGCATTCGACATCTCCTGTGCACCAGCACCTACTGCTTATCCAGCACCGACTTGTGTCCAGCACTTACTGTGCGCCAGGATGACACCTGGTTCCACTTCCAAGGGGCTCTGGGCTGGCGGGGAGGAGGATGTGAGTGCCGAGGCCAAGGGGAGCACAGAGGTGCCTGCGCGGCTGGGAGCCAGCGGGGAGGGGAGCTGCTGGTGGCGAGGGCGGAAGGGGCCAGAGGAGACCAGCACCTGCCGAGGCTCAGAGCCACAAGGCGGCCCTCTGAGGGGCTCGTGCTGGGAGAGGACGGCGGGAGACATTGGCTGGGGTGTCGGGGCAGCAGATGCCGAATGAGTGCTGGTCCTGCAGGAGCTGGCACAGCTGCCCGGGGTTGCCCCAGCCTGCACGGGGCTGCACGGGGCTGCACAGTTTTACAGGGCTGCACAGCTGCCCAGGGCTGCACGGGCTGCATGGTTGCATGGGGCTGCACAGCTGCCCGGGGCTGCCTGGGACTTGCCGTGTCTCGGTCCCAGGCCAGCTCTGGGCGGGGGCTCTGCAAAGGTGTAGCCTGGCCCCTCCGACCAGCTGGCTTCCCCTGCGTGCTCCAGTGGGCAGAGTGGAAAGAGGTGGGAAGGGAGGGGGAGGGGTGAGGGGAGGGGTGAGGGGAGGGGGAGGGGAGGGGGAGGGGGAGTTCCCAAGGGCATCCGGCCCCTCCGCCTCCCTCGGTGGCCGCAGGCAGCGGCGGCTCCTGCTCCATCTCTGCCCGCAGCGCCCGCCGCCTCCCCGCCCGCCCTGTCCGCCCCGCCAGCTGTGAGTGCCCGCCGGATTCCTGGGCCGAGCCTTCTCGATGGCAGGGCCCTGGTCAGCCACGGCCTCTGCAGGCCACCGCTCCTGGGAGGTTCCGGAGACTCCAGTGCTTCCCTGCTGTCCCCCACCGGAGGGTGGTGGCTGCCCCCCGCAGATAACAACCGGGGGGCTGTCCCAGGGGCCCCTTGGCGCTTCCACCCTTCCAACGGTGTAGTAAGCACCTGCGCCTGCCTCCTTCCCGTCCCTTGGCTCAATCCCACCTGATTAAACACCTAGCAGGGGTGTCGTCCTGGCTGGAGGCACGGCACCTGTCCCGCGGGCCAGCACGGTCCAGCAAGCAGGGGGCAGGACGGCCAGTCGGGGCAGCGGTGGTGCAGGAAGGCGCCGGGAGGAATTCCGTGGACAGAGTCCTGAGGATGCACAGCGGCGGGGCAGGTGGCCACGGGGGAGGGAAGGGGACGAGTCCTGGGCTCTGGTCTGGCACTGGGGAGGGCAGCACCCTCGGCCGAGAAGGGCGGCCGCAGGAGGAGGTGGGGGGCGCCTTGGTCTTGAGGCTCGTCGGGCCCTGGACCCACCAGCTCAGCCCACTTTGCCTCCCAGAATCACGGTCCTGCTCTCCTTCCCGCTGCCCGCTCTCCCGGGCTCCAGGGCCACACGCGTGGCTCTCCACCCTGTGCCGCCCAGGGCCTCACGCACGCATCCTCTCACGCTCACGCACACGCTCAAGCGTTCTCACATGCAGCCTCACACGTGGCTCGTCCGCCAGCCCCGAGCACCCTGATAGTGCGTGAGCCCCGTGGGGGAGCCTCGTCCAGCGCGGCCTCAGGCCACACGGTCGGGCCGTAAGGAGGGAGCGTGCCCGGGGGGCAGCAGCAGACCGGGGAGGGGGGACTCGGTGTCCGTGAAGTCTAGGCAGGGGGCCAGGTGGGGGTCCCCTGGAGCGGGGCCAGCCCAGGGCGGAGGCACGCTGACCCCGGGCTGGCTGTTGGTCCACGGCGCGGGCCGCCGGGCGGGTCTGGGAGAGCCCGTGGTGGAGGGGTGGGGGGAGCAGGGCAGTGGGGGTCTCCTCCTGCTCTGGGTGGGCCAGGTCTGGGACAGAGAACCCCAAAAGCCTGCCGGGTGCCTCCCGCCCACGTGGAAGCCTCTGGAAGCCTGAGCAGCGGTTCCCCAGCGACGCCCCGATTTTCAGAAGCAGAACCTGACGACCAGTGGCCGGAAGATGGGGCTGAGGCAGCTGGGGTCCCGCTGGCCCTCCCCATGGGGTCCCCCGTCCCCGTGCGGCTGCAAGCCCGGAGGGGCGGTGGCGTGGGCCCCGCCGGCGGGGAGCAGCCCCGTAAGTGAGCTGCTGTCCGCTCCGGTTTGCTTGGCTGACCCAGGGCCAGGGCCCAGAGCAGAGGAGGAGGGGTCGGTGGGCCTGAGCGGCCACCGTGACCTGGGCCACCGGGGGTGACGGGACGTGGGCGGGGCCTCGGAGCAGCTGCCCTTGCACCCCAGCTTTGACCTTGAGGAAACCCCGCAGCTTCCCGCCCCCGTTTGTGAACTTGGACAAAGCAGCCGACCCCCAGGGGTCTTCCGTGGGCTTAACGAGGCGCGTGCGTGAACACGGGGGATCTCCTGCAGGAGGAGACCCCGGCTCCCCCCCGCCGTCAGCCGCGCCCCGGCCGGGCCTCCTCATCACCATCTCACCCCGAAGAAGCCCGCTCCCCGGAGGCCGCGCCCGCTACTCAGCGCTTCACGTGCTTTCTTTTTTTTTAAACAAATTTACTTTTTTTAGATTTTTAAAATTTTTATTTATTTCTCTCCCCTCCCCGCCCCGCGCCCGTTGTCTGTTCTCTGTGTTTATTTGCTGCATGTTCTTCGTTGTCCGCTTCTGTTGTGGTCAGCGGCACGGGAATCTGTGTGTCTTTTTGTTGCGTCATCTTGTTGTGTCAGCTCTCCGTGTGTGCGGGGCCATTCCTGGGCAGGCTGCACTTTCTTTCGCACTGGGCGGCTCTCCTTATGGGGCGCACTCCTTGTGCGTGGGGCTCCCCTACGCAGGGACACCCCTGCGTGGCAGGGCACTCCTTGCGCGCATCAGCACTGCGCATGGGCCAGCTCCACACGGGTCAAAGAGGCCTGGGGTTTGAACCGTGGACCTCCCATGTGGTAAACAGACGCCCTAACCACTGGGCCAAGTCTGCTTCCCCACATGCTTTTTAAGAGATTATATACTTTTTAAATTTCCCTTCGGGCAGCAGCAGCTGATACTCGGATGCGATTTTGGCCACAGAGCTGATCCTGGAGTGCTGAGATGATGTGAATTTTGTGGGGCCAGAGGGCAGACTGTAATGGGTTGAATATTATTTCCCTAAAATTCTCATTCCCTTGGAACCCAAGGATATGGCCTTATTGAGAAATTGGGACTTTAAAGACCGACTCGAGGGAAGATGAGGCCACACTGGATTCCAGGGGGTTCTTAGTGGAAGGGGCCCTCGGACAGACAGACACGCATGGGAGAAGCCACATGGCGGGGGGAGGCAGAGGCTGGGGTGAGGCGTCTACAAGCCGAGGACACCGAGGCCTGCCCGCAAGCGCCAGAGCTGGACGAGGCCGGAAGGACGGTCCCCGGCAGCCCCGCCCACACCTCAACTTTAAACCGCGCCGCCAGCGCCCCAGCGGGCACATCACAGCAGCCTGGGATGCTCGCCCGGGCGTGGGTGGCCTTGCCAGGCCGTCTGCCCTCACACGACCCGCTGACCTCAGGCCAGCCCCAGGGTCACCCTCCCTGGCCCCCGCTCCGGGCCTGACGTCCACCCCTGCCAGGCCCACCGCCGTGACGCCCACTGAATGGGCCTCCACGGGGGCAGCGGGTCTGGCCTCCGCCATCAGACAGGCCCCTCTGTCCACTTCCTCTCACACCCGTCCTCACCAGGACCCGCCGTCCGTGGATCCCACCGCCCTGCACTGCCCCCCAAGTCCTCTCCTTTCTCCACACCTGGTGGGCTCCGTGGAACCCCTCCGATCCCGCACGTCTCCCCGTGTCTTCCTCCCTCGGCAAAGCCCGGAGCCTGTGGGAGGCTCTTTCCGTGGGCCGGGTCCTCCCTTCCTCGCGGCTGAGAACACACAGTCTAAATCCAAGGCCACCGAGGCCCTGCCTCGGCCCCCGGGCCACTCCCAGGGAGCTTTCCCGCACCTTTCCTCGCCCCCAGACGCCCCAGCACCCCGCTCCCTGCAGATGGCTTGCTTCGGGCGGAGAACAAGAAATCTTCCTTCCCGGGCTGCTGTCACAAATCACCCCAACGCGGGCGCTGCAGACCACAGACGTTCATTCCTTCCGCGTCCGGAGGCCGGAAGCCCCAGACCGAGACGCGGGAGAAGCCGTCCCACGCGCGCCGGGAGCTGCGGGTGCTGGTGGTCCTGGGCCACCCGGCTCGTGCCCGCTGCCGCACGGCCTTCTCCTCTTCTTCAAGGGATGTGGGCACGGGAGGCAGGGACCCCCGCCACCTCCAGGGCCTCGACTTCCCCACGTCGCAGAGACGCTTCCTCCAAGCCAGGCCCCGCTCACAGGCTGCGGGAGCCAGGACGGAGCTTTCCGGGGCCGCAGCTCAACCCCCCGCACCCTGCAGACCCCGTGACCCCCGCCCCCCGCCGCCCGCGGCCCCCTCCCACCCCTGCCCTCGCTGGGCCACGCCTGAGGGCCGGAGTGCACCCCCCCCCCGCGCCCCTGGCCCACCCCCTCCCTCGCTCAGGACCATGACCCCAGAGCCGTCCCCTCCTCGCCCCGCCTCGTCCTCGCCTTCACGCGCCACTGCGGCGCCGTCCGCTGCCGGAGCCGCTGGCCACACGTGGCCATTTAAACGGAAATCGCACCAAATTATTTGGTGAGGATGTTAAGTCAGTGTCCAAAAAGTTGCTTTGTTTGAGTTTTATTTATTTATTTTTTTGCTTTCACATACTTAATTTTTTTAATTAATTACTTTATTTTTAATGTTACATTAAAAAAATATGAGGTCCCCATATACCCCCATCCCCCCTCACCCCACTCCTCCCATAACCACCACCTCCTCCATCATCAGGAGACATTCACTGCACTTGGTGAACACATCTCTGAGCACCGCTGCACCTCATGGTCAATGGTCCACACCATAGCCCTCACTCTCCCCCAGTCCACCCAGTGGGCCATGAGGGACATACGATGTCCGGTAACTGTCCCTGCAGCACCACCCAGGACAACTACATCACATCTCGTCTTCCCTCTCCCTGCCCTCAGCAGCTACCGTGGCCACTTTCTCCATCTCAGTGCTACATTTACTTTCATTACTAATCACATTAGTTCTAGAACAGAGTATCAGTAAGTCCACTCTAGTCCTTACTCTATTCCTCCAGCCTGTGGACCCTGGGACACTGATGTAACTGCACAGGTGAAACACAACCAGGCCTGAGGTCAACCCAGAAAAAAGCAGCCCAGTGGGTTCCCAGGGATTCTGTGGGTGCACAGAGCACCGTCCTCAGCCGCACGTCCACGGCCCCTGCCATTTTGCCCGTGTGCTTGTGTAATCCAGGGGCGCGAGCTGTCCCCCAGGGCGCCCCAGCCTCGCCCGGACGTCTTCGTTACCCACAGCAGAGCCTCGGAGCCCCTTAAGCCAGGGCCCGCACCCCCTGCCCCCCCAGCCTGGGAAGCCCTGCTCTGCTTTCTATCCCGGTGAATTTGCTTAAGAAGAAAAGATTAAACTAAACTAAAATGCATCCCTCAGTCTCACTTGCCACATCTCAAGTGCCCAAGACGCAACAAAAAGAGACATGGATTCCCGGTGCCGCTGACGGGAATTCAAGCGGACCCAGAAGAACACGCAGCGAATGGACATAAGAGCAGACAACGGGGTGCAGAGAGAGAAATAAAAATTTTTTTAAAAACCTCATTTAAAAAAAGAGCCCAACGTGCGGACGGTGCCTCTACGGGACAAGAGAGAGCGCTTTCCGTCACCCAGGACCACGCAGGGACAGCGCTGGCTTCCAGAACATTCCCACAGCCACACAAATCCCCTCTCTCATCCTTCCCCCCCCTCCCCCCCCCCCCCCCCCCCGCTGCTCTCCCTCTTCTCTCTCCTCTTTGCAGCAAAACGCATGGAACAAGTTCTCCTGTCGCTTCCCCGCTCCACCCCGGGGTGCCCTGGCCCAGGCTAGCCAGGCGTGCCCCCGCCCCTTCGCCAAGGGTCCCTCGGGGGTCCGGAGGCCTCCCACGGTCGCCTCCCACACCAGGGGCCCTGGGCCTCTCAGCCGCGTGCAGCATAATCCATCCTCCCGTTGGCGGCCCCAGCCCCTGCTGCTTTCCACCCGCATGTCCCCTGGGAGGCTCGGGGGCCCACCCCCGGGCCCGAAGAGCTCTGCTGCCCCTGCCCGCCCCGGGCAGGCCCTCCGGCCTCAGTGGCCGGCCGCTCCAGCTGTCCACTCGCCGGCACAGAGTCTTGCGCCTCCCTCCTCGGCGTGGACTGGGGTCTGGGAGCATCGCGCCCCAGGCCTGCTGGGTGGACCGTGAGCTGTGACGAGAGCCCTGGGAGAGAAGTGGGCCGGGAGGGCGCGAGGGTCGGGCGACCGCGGGCCCCCGCTGCCCGCTGCTTCTCCCACGCCGAGGCCAGCCCAAGCTTGGACCCTTCTGCTCTGCCTTCTGCACGCGTCGGCGCTGTCCCCTCTGCCCTCCTCGGGCACGTGCTGGCCAAGCCCCACCGTCCCTGGCCCTCAGCTCCAGCCCACCGGCCCCAGGAGCCCTTGCACAGCCCGGGCTCGCGCCTGCACCCTGGGGTCTCCCCTGGCTCCGTCCCCCATCTCGGGGGCTCCCCGACCCCAGTGTCCCCCTGGCCCCTTGCCCACCCCCATGTCTTTGTGCAGTCCCCTTTCTCGTGAGACCCCCTCTTGACAACTGCACACTCCCCTCGCCCTGATCGCCTCCTGAAAGCCCCCCGGGGAGAAGCGCCCGTGGGTGCGGATTTGTGTGTCCCGTTCACCAGTGAGCACAGTGGATGCAGGGGAGGTGCTCAGCGAGCAGCCTTCGGGGGAAATGCGGACACGAAGGGCGGGGCGAGGAGCACGCTAAGCCGGGCACCCAGCAGCCAGTCCCCAGCCCCCGCGCCACGGTCTCCAAAGTGTGGCTCAAGAGTGGGAGATCTGGGAAGTGGACTTGGCCCAGGGGTTAGGGCGTCCGTCTACCACATGGGAGGTCCGCGGCTCAAACCCTGGGCCTCCTTGACCCGTGTGGAGCTGGCCCATGCGCAGTGCTGATGCGCGCAAGGAGTGCCCTGCCACACAGGGGTGTCCCCTGCGTAGGGCAGCCCCACGCGCAAGGAGTGTGCCCCATAAGGAGAGCCGCCCAGCGCGAAAGAAAGTGCAGCCTGCCCAGGAATGGCACTGCACACACAGAGAGCTGACACAACAAGATGACGCAACAAAGAGAGACACAGATTGCCGTGCCGCTGATAAGGATAGAAGTGGTCACAGAAGAACACACAGCAAGTGGACACAGAGCAGACAACTTGGGGGGGGGGGAGGGGAGAGAAATAAATAAAATAAATCTTTGGGGGAAAAAAAAGTGGAAGGTCCCCCGCACCTCCTGGACCGGCCGATTCCGGCCTGAGGGGCCCGGGCAGAGCGCAGCCCCCGCCCCGTGCCAGGGCGAGACGGCCACGGGCAGGCGCCGGCAGCCGGGGGCCGGGCACGGCCGCTCTCCCTAACGTCTGCGGAAGCCACAGAGTTCTTTGGTGTAGTCGTGCCTCCACTTCCCCGACTGTCAAACGGGGAGCACCCCCCAGAGCCAGGCCCGTGCCCGTGCGGCGTCTCTGTTTCCCCGAAACGGCGGAGGGGCTCAGGGCGCCCCCGAGGGGCTTCCTGGGGGCAGCGAGCAGCCCGTGCTGGCCTCTTCCGCGTGAGCTGTCGCCACGTCCCTGGGCCCCGCCGCGCCTTGCCGGCCGCCTCCCGGCCATGCTCCTGGCCTCTGAACTCAGCTGCTGGCCGCCAGCCCGGGACTGCGCGGCCAGCTCTCCAAGCCGTCAGCGCTGCGGCGGCGGTAATTAAGTATCGATTCAGTAATTGGGGAAATTAATTAGTTCAGTCAGCATGGCCTCTGTGCAGCGGAAATAAGGGGGCGAGCTCCTCACGGGGGGCGGCGCTGCGAGGCTGCCCGGGGGTCCTCAGGGCGCGGGGTGGCCCCTGACCCTCCGAGGAATCGCCCCTTGGCTGCCTGGGTGCTCCTGAGTAATGGCCAAGGTCCCTGTGGACCGGTGCCTGCGGGAGCTGCCACCTGGTCTCCTCGGGCCCCCACGTGCTCTCCCCCCACGGCGCTTCCTGCCTTCCTTTCTGTAAATGCTGTTTCCTCTTCTGTTCCACCCCTTCACCTCCAGCCCAAACAGTGCTGCCTCCAGGAAGCCCTCCCTGCCTTCCCCCAGCATGGCCTTTCAGCATGTACCTCCTCGTTTACACATGTGCCACCTCCCTCGCCCCAGGTGGAGCGTGCGCTCCCAGGAGGGGGCCCCTGCCCGGGCAGGGGTGAGCAGGGGCTCCCGGAATAGGAGGGCTGGCCTGTGCTTGGAGAGGAAAGCTCCACGCCGGGAGGACAGGGGGCCCCGGCCCTTCCAGGTTGGATGTGCACAGCATACCCACTCTGCCCCCATCTCACCCCTCTCCTGGCCCTGTGGGCCAAGGCAGGGCCTACGTGCCTCGGGCCTCAGTTTACCCTCCGGAGCCCCCTGCCTCTCCTTCCCTCTTTCGGGCGCCTGGCTGGGAGCCTCCTGCCCAGCGCAGCTGCCAGGGAGAGGTCGCCGGAGAGACGCCCCTTCTGCAGAGAAGACGCCGAGGCAGGGCGCGCGCACCTCGGCCCGCGGGGGCGCCCTGGGGCGGGGCCGGGGCGCGCGCTTCCCGCGGGGGCGCCTTCCACGAGGACGATGAGGGGTTCCAGGAGCCTCCATCGCTGCCGAGGGGGCCCCGGGCCGGACTGCGCGGGCTCGGGCGCGGCCTGGGTCCAACTCGGGCCGGCACTGCGCGGGCCTCCACCGGGCACCTGAGGCGCGCGGGCGCGCGCGGGGCGCTTGGGGCGATGCCGAGGTGGGGCCAGGGGCGCCGCTGGGCGGGGGTCTGGGCAGCTGCGGGCGGCGGCGGGAGCCTCTGCCCCGGACACGCGGGGCGGAACGCCCGCACTTGGCGCCCCGCACAGCCCTCCAGGAGCCCGTGCGGGAGCCCCCGCCCTGCCCTCGAGTTTCGCTCCTCTCCGTTTCCGCAGGGGCCCCGGCGCGCGCAGAGGCGCAGCGTCCCTCAGGGCTGCTGGCCCGGGCTGGCGGGAAGAGCCCCGGAGGGCACAGGGCGGCGCCCCTCGGCTGGGAGGCCGGCCCTGCCCCTGCTCCTGGGTGGGGTGACCGCCCTGCGCCCCGCCCCACCTGCCTTCCCGTCATGACAACCCTTCTCCCCTCATTCGCCCCCCACGTGGAGACGGCACAGAGCAGACAGGTGGCCGCAGGGTGCGGTGAACTGCCTCCCACCCCCTCCGCCAGTCCTGGGGCTCGAGCTCCGCTAGGGCCCTCCGTGGCAGTTTTTAGAGGTGGTCATGCATTTCTTTTTAATTTTATTTTAATTTAATTTAATTTAATTTAATTTATTTATCTCCCCGCCCCCCCCCCCCGTAGTCTGCTCTCTGTGTCCATTCGCTGTGTGCTCTTCTGTGTCCTCTTGCACCCTCGGTGGCACCAGGAATCTGTGCCTCTTTTTGTTGCATCATCTTGCTTTGTCAGCTCTCCGTGTGTGTGGCGCCACTCCTGGGAGGGCTGCGCTTTTTTAAAATTTCCACGCGGGGCGTCTCTCCTTGCAGGACGTACTCCTTGCGCGTGGGCCACCCCTGCTTGGCACAGCACTCTCTGCATGCAGCAGTGCTGTGCGTGGGACAGCTCACCACACGGGCCAGGAGGCCCTGGCTTTGAACCCTGGACCCTCCCTATGGTAGGTGAATGGTCTATCAGTTGAGCCACATCCACTTTCCATCACTCGTTTCTTGACACTCCCTCTATCGAGAAGGGGCGGCCCAATCCCTGCCCCTTCCAGCACCTTCCACCTGGGCTGGCCTTCGGGCCCTGCCTGCCATCAGTAGAACGCGGCGGAAGCCAGCCTGGGCGGCTCTCAGGCGGGGCAGGACGTGGCAGCTTCTGCTCAGGTGGGGGCCACTCACTGTCCTAGTGCTCCTTCCTGTGATGCTCTGCCCAGGTGCCAGGCACGAGAGGCCACGGACAGGCGCCACGTGCAGGTGCTCGGGCAATACCCGCCGACCACCCAGTGGGCAGCCAGGGGCCCTGCCAGCCATGTGGCCGGGGATGCCCAGCCCATCTGAGCTTGCAGATGATGGCAGTGCAGCCGCGGGAGAGAGCCCGCGGGAGAAGCACCCCTCCGAGTCCTTTCCGAATTCCTGACCCACAAAATAAATGGCTGTTTAAAGCAGCCGAGTTCTGGGGCAATTTGTTTCACAGCAGCAGATAACTGGGAGACTGGCTGACCGTTTTTCTGCTTTCACCCTCGACCCCCACAGTCTGTTCTCTTCGGGCGGCAGCCAGGGTGATCCTGTAGACACCCTTCAGTCGGGCCCTCCTCTGCACGGCTGCCGGCGGCAGAGCCCACCCCGCCAAGGAAACCCACATCCTGACGGTGCCCACAAGCTCGCGCTGTGCCTGCTCTGCCCTGCCCCGCCCCGGCATCCCCTCCAGCTGCTGTGTGGAGACCAGTGGGGACGGAGAGAGCCATCCAGAGCAGAAGGGGCCAGTAGATCTTGGGACTTGACATGGGTTGGGGGAGGGCAGCCCCCGGCATGGTTTCAGGGGGTCCCTGGGAAAATGGCTGCGTGCAGAGGCTCACGTCAGCTTTGGACACGGGGAGTCCGGGCAGCCGGGGGCTGCCACCTGATTGGCAGAGGGCTGCTGGAGACGCAGCCTGAGGCTTAGGAGACGTGTTCGGGGGTCAGCAGCTCACAGTCCACCCCAGGAGGGGCGGGCGTGGCTGGGCACTCCAGCACGATGCACGGGACTCACTCAGCAGGACCGAGACGCCTGACGGGCCGTGGGCAGTGCCCGCGTCGGAGGCTGCAGTGGTGGACGGGCTGAGCGCCCGGGACCGAGGCCCGAGCCCCTCTGCGGAGTCCACTGGCAGGAACCTCGCCTCCGCATCCCGCCACTGTCCAGCTGGGCAGCCCAGACCAGGTGGTGCCGCAACTGCTTCTGCCCCCACTGCCGGTGGCGTCCACAGCCGAGAGCCGGACCCTCAGCCGGTGCTCTGAGCAGACGCTGCCTCCCCAGAAGTCTCCACTGCTGCCTGGCTTTGCAGACACAGGCCGCGTGCCTGGCTGCCAGGGGCTGGGCTCTGGGTTCCAATCCCACACTGGAAACCTGCGACTGTCACGTGGGGATGTTCCCAGGCCTGGAAAGATGATGGGCAGCCAGTGACGTGACAGGAGTGTACCAGCAGTGGAGGGTCAGGGACAGAGCTGGGGCGCTGGCACTGAAGGACTGGGGGGGAGCAGAGGACAGTGTGACCACAGAGGGGGGAGGAAATTGCCAGCCCCAAAGACCCCAAGGGGGACACTTGTCGAAAGGAGGGTGGTCCGAACCTCGGATGCTGGGGGTGTCTGCCCTAAGATGCCGAGCTCTTGGGGTCATTATTGTCTTCCATTAGGGGAAGTGGTTGTAGCTCAACTGATAGAGCATCCGCCTACCATATAGAGGGTCCAGGGTTTGAACCCAGGGCCTCCTGACCCACATGGTGAGCTGGCCCATGCGCTGTGCTGATGTGCACAAGGAGTGCCATGCCACGCAGGGGTGTCCCCCGCGTAGGGGAGCCCCATGCACAAGGAGTGAGCCCCTCAAGGAGAGCTGCCCCATGCGAAAAAAGTGCAGCCCGCCCAGGAGTGGTGCCACACACACGGAGAGCCGATGCAGCAAGATGATGCAACAAAAAAAGCAGCACAGTTTCCTGGTGCTGTATGACAAGAATGCAAGTGGACAAAGAACGCACAGCGAGTGGATACAGAGAGCAGGCAACGGGGAGTGAAGGGGAGAGAAATAAATAAAATAAACCTTAAAAAAAAATGTCTTCCATTAGGCAGGTCTCTGAAAACAACATTCTCCATTTAGAAAAAAGTCTTCAGGATGTGTCATTCCTCGGGCTCTGTTGGCAGAAACGTGTGTTCAGTTTTGGGAGCCAAAGATTTCTGAAGTACCTACTCCCCTGCCCACAGCCTCACCCCTCCTACTCCCCTGCTTGGAGAGAGGCCACCTCCCCCAGGAAGTCCTGCCCCTCCTTCCCTGGTCCCCCTGCCCCAGCTTCGTCACCTGCCCAGGCCTCGTCGCCTGGGCCAGCACTGCCTGCTTCTTCAACCCTCTCCCTCTCTGGGCATCTGGGGGTGGATCTGCTTCACCTTCTGCTCCTCTGTGTCCTGGTACCTATCAGGCGCTTGGCACACAGTTGACATCTAATCACTGTCACGGAAGAGGCTTGAATGAGTCCTGAGTCGCACACAGATGTCAGCTGAGGGCAGAGCCCTCCGCCGTCTCCCACGTGCTCCCTCGAGGGAGGGACAGGCTCCGGGGTGGGCTGGTTCTGCCCTGCGGCCTCACGGCGGCCCCCTGGCCGGACCCCTGGAGCACGGGAGGCAAACTCTTTGTCAAGAGCCAGAATGTCTTTGGTTTTGCAGGCCACACGGCCACCTCTGCTGTGAACGCAGCCCCAGAGAGCCTGGGGAGAGTGGGCGTGGCTGTGTGCCAATAAAACTTTATTGACAAAGGCCAGCGACGGGCGGGATCTGGCCCACGGGCCACGGTTGCCACACCCCACCCCCCTCTCCCTAGGCCAGAGGAACAGCTGCGCGAGCCGCGCCAGCCCCTTCTCCCCGCCCCAGAACCAGGAAACAGCACCCAGCACCCTCCCGCCCAGTTCTGGGTTCCCCAGCTCCCCACCCCAGGCATCCCCGAGCCCTGCTCCCTATCACTGCCCCTTGCCCGGCACATGGCGGGGTCTCCCCAAAGGCCGTGGTCCTGCTGTGGTGACCTCGATGCGGAGGCCGGGACGAAGCCTCCTGGGCCCGGCTGCTGCTGTGTTGGGGGGCAGGGTGGGGGGCCTTGCTTGGGAGGGGGCTACAGTGCTACCTGGCCCCGGCGCTACACTTCCGCGTCTCCAGAGGTGGATTTCTCCCTGGACAGCCTCCTGCTCCTTCCTACCCTCCCCAGGGGTCCAGGGGAAGTTTGTGGCTTCCCTGCCCCCAGCCACACCTGCTCACCTGCCTGCACCTTTGGCTGGACCCCCGGCCCCACCTGCCCACACCTTTGCCTGTGTGCCCCCAGCCCCACCTGCCTGCACCTTTGGCTGGGCCCCCAGCCCCACCTGCCTGCACCTTTGGCTGGGCCCCCAGTCCCACATGCTCACCTGCCTGCACCTTTGGTTGCATGCCCCCAGTCCCACATGCCCGCACCTTTGGCTGCATGTCCCCGGCCCCACCTGTCTGCAACTTTGGCTGTGCCCCCAGTCCCACCTGCCCACCTTTGGCTGTGTGACCCCAACCCCACCAGCCTCACCTGCCCATGCCTTGACTGGGCACCCCTCGTCCTACCTGCTCTCCTGCCTGCACCTTTGGCTGTGTGCCCCCAGCCCACCTGTCCACACCTTAGGCTGTGTGATCCCAGCCCCACCTGCCCACACCTTTGGCTGTGTGTCCCTGGCCCACCTGCTCACCTGCCCACACCTTTGGCTGTGTGCCCCCAGCCTACCTGTCCACACCTTTGACTGTGTGTCCCTGGCCCACCTGCTCACCTGCCCACACCTTTGGCTGTGTGTCCCTGGCCCACCTGCTCACCTGCCCACACCTTTGGCTGTGCCCCCAGCCCCACCTGCTCACACCTTGACTGTGAGCGCCCAGCCCTACCTGCTCTCCTGCCCACACCTTTGGCTGTGTGCCCCCAGCCCCACCTGCCCACACCTTGACTGTGTGTCCCTCGCCCACCTGCTTACCT
Organism: Dasypus novemcinctus; assembly: GCF_030445035.2. Lineage (NCBI taxonomy): Eukaryota > Metazoa > Chordata > Mammalia > Cingulata > Dasypodidae > Dasypus > Dasypus novemcinctus. The sequence goes on from NC_080673.1 coordinate 205,366,872, forward strand.
GCCTGTGCCTTGACTGTGTGCCCCTGGTCCCACCTGCCCACACCTTTGGATGTGCCCCCCGCCTCACCTGCCCACCCCTTTAGCTGTCCCCCCAGCCCCACCTGCCCACACCTTGACTGTGCGCGCCCAGCCCCCCTGCTCACCTGCCTGCACCTTGACTGGGTGCCCCCAGTCCCACCTGCCCGTGCCTTCGGCTGTGTGCCCCCAGCCCCACCTGCCTGCACCGCTGGCTGTGCCCCCAGCCCCACCGGGCTCCACGCAGGTCCTCCACTCTCGTCTGTCCACAGGTTCCCGAGAGCAAAGCCCCTCCGAGAGGCCACCATTTGCTGCACAAGGTCTCAAGGGTGCCCGGAAGGAGGGGCAGGGTGAGGGGCCTGGGGAAGGGTCCCATCCGGGCAGGCAGGTCTGAACCCGCACCCAGGCCTGCCTTGGCCCCTGGTGCTGTGACCTGGACACAGGGACAGCGGGCCACACGAGCCCCGGCTTTGTGCCCGCAGGGCTGGGCAACGGCGCACGTGCCGGTGTCACTCACCCCACCTCCTCGCCCGCCTCAAGGTGGTGGCACTGCTTCACGTCGGGGCTGGGGCTCCCACAGGCTGGGCGACCGGCTCAAGGTCACAGAGGTCTGGACTCGGTCAGCTGGCTGACCCCCACGCCAGCGCGCCCCCCACCCACCATCGCCGACTAGGAAAGAGGCCTGTGGCTCCCTGGGCCTCAGTTTCCCCCCCTGTAATAGATGGACCAGTTCTCCCTAAGCCCACGGACAGGCTGGGTGCAGAGATGAGGGCGCTGCCCCGAGCCAGGTGCAGGCCCTCTGCGGCCTTCCCTTGCCCTCCCCCACCCTCCCCTGCCCTCCCCTGCCCTCCACAACCTCCCACTGCCCTCCCCTGCCCTCCCCTACCCTCTGCTGCCCTCCCCTACCCTCCCCTGCCCTTTGCTGCCCTCCCCTGCCTTCCACAACCCTCTGCTGCCCTCCCCTGCACTCCCCTGCCCTCTACTGCCCTCCCCGGCCCTCCATGGTCCCCCCTGCCCTCCCCGGCCTTCCTCTGCCCTCCCCTACCCTCTGCTGCCCTCCCCCACCCTCCCCTGCCCTCCACTGCCCCGAAGGCCGGTGGTACTTCTGTTCAGAAAAGGCGGCCCCCGGAGGCGCCCCGGTGATCCCCACGCCCAGCACCCGTCCTGACCCAGGGCAGCGGCTGGCGGCGTGGCCGCGGCTGCTCATCGCTGGGTGCTGCGGGAGTCTCAGGGCCACGTCCACCAGGGCGCCCTGAGCTGGGCCACCTGTCTTCACCCACCCTGACCTCGGCTTGTGTCCTCCGGCCCTCCTCCCGCGCCCTCCAAGCCCCCTCCTCCCAGGGCCCTGGACGCGGAGCTGCCCTGACCCTCTATTGGGAGGAAGACGGTGGGGGGCTCAGCCACCCCCGGGCCCGGGGCTGACGGGGAGTGACCCACACGCCGGCTTCGAAGGCACGGCCCCACTTCTTCCCCAGTGCTCAATTCTGAAACATTTCACACCTACAGAATTGGGGGGGGGAAGGACAGGAGCCCCCGCCACATCCCCTCCCGCTAGCCCACGTGCTGTCTCTCTCTAGAGAGGGACATCTGACGTTACCTGAAGATACAGCACCTGCCCCTAGAACCCAGGACGTCCCCTGTCCCACCTCAGTACCTGCCGCACCTGAGAAATTCCACCCCGGTACGCGTCATGCTCTACTATCTGTCCCAGTCCTGATGGCCCCAGGTGTCCTAAATCGCGTCTCGTTGACCCATCTTTTTAAAATCCAGGAGTGAAGCAAGGAGGACGCACTGCATCTCATCGCCGTTTCTCTTCCGTCTCCTTTAATCTAGAACGTTCGCCATCCTCTTTTGGTCACCTCTTGGATTAGGCAGCCACAGGGGCGCCGATGCGAAGCGCCAGACCTCAGCCGGCCTTTGCCAAGGGCACGTCCTTGGGTAGAAGCCGACGGTCACGAGGCTGTTTCCTCACCGGAGTCGGCGCCACGTGGGGAAACGAGAGAGCGGGTCTCCCGGGGTCCCTGTGCCAGGCTCCGGCGCGGGGCTCGCTGCTTTCCCGGCCTTCTCAGCGGCTCTGGTCCCTTCGGCTGCCAGCCAGCAGGTCAAGGGCGCCTCTCTGCCCGGGCCCGATCAAACGCTTCCGCTCTCTCCCTTCCGCGTCTCCTTGAGTGGGTGCCCGTGCCCGTCAGCCCACGGAGGCGGCGGGGACCCACCCCGAGTCGCACCTGCTGGCAGGGCCCTCCAAGCCCTGTCTCAGCAGGTCCTTTAATCCAGACGCCTCAGCCCCGCCCAGGGCACCCAGCGGGCCTCGCACCGGAGGAGCGGATTAGACCACACGCGTGGCTGCTCTTTTTGGGATTCCTAAGTAATCTCAAACCACCACGCCCGCGACGCTGACGTGCTTTCAGGCAGGGCTCAGGGCTGCAGAGAGGACACGAAAGGGGGGAGTCGGGCACAGGGAGAGGCCCGTGGGGGTCCACAGAAAGCGGGACAGCTGGGGAGCGTGTGACTCTCGGTGTCTTCCCCAGCCCGGCCTTGAGCCGGCACCGAAACATTCCTTCTTCTTAACCTGCATTCATTGAGTGCCAACTGTATACTAGGCTCGGTGGGGAGGGGAGGCAGGGATGAGGGAGACCAGGCCCCGCGTGGGGGGCAGGCGGTGGTCACCCCAGAGCTCAGGGCCGTGGGGGCGGGGCAGACGCCCGGGGCGTGGCGGCCCAGGGAGGCCCCCGCCCCTTCCTGGAGGGGCTTTAAATCGAATTGTGGGGGTTCCAGGAAATGAGGGTAAGTGGGGCCTCGGGGAGGGGTCCTGTCAGGCCGCAGCTGCGCCAGCCCCTCGGGCCCCTCCCCGATCTGGGGACGGCCTGGAGCTGCTTCCCGAGGCCCCCACGGGCCGCCACGCCGGGGCGCTTGGTGCAGCCTCCGCGGCTGCCAGCTGGGGGGGGGGCACAGTGGGCACCCTGGGCCTTGGTTTCCCCTGGAGCACGGAGGGAGGCGCGGGGGCCACGGCGCCAGCCCAGGCCCGTCCCCGCCTGCCCGTTCATCGGGGCGTTCCTGAACTCTGGACGCGGCCCGCTAGCGAGGGCCCCCGGAAGGTTCCCCGCGCCTCTTCCCGGCCCCCGGGGGCCCGGCGCTCCTGGTCCCAGGCGCCCGCGGAGGGTGGGGGCAGGCCGGCCGCCCGGCCCCTCTCGGATGAGGCCCAGCACGCGGCGCCGCCCGTGTTTCCGCGGCCTGAGCCTGTGGACTAGGACCCGTGGACTCCCGGCTTCTCGGGTCCCCGTGGTAAGAACCAGCCCTGGGAGGCGGCAGGTCGCGGGAGGCGCCGCGTGGAGGCAACGCTCGAGCCAGGAGCGCCGCGACGGGAAAGCGGAGCGGAGGGGGCGCGGCCGGGAGCGCCCCTTGGTCGTCCTCCGCTGGGCCAGGACCCGGAGGCGCCCGAGGCCCCCGAGGCCCCCGAAGGCCCAGGAGGCGGGGCTGGAGCGGGCCCCCTGCCGCGGGGACAGCGGGAGACCCAGGCCAGAGGACGCGGCCGGCCCGGGAGGCGCGGCGCGGTGAGCGGCCCCGGGGCGGGTGGCCGGGCTTGTCCCTGTCCTCACCTGCCCCCAGCTGCCCTGTGGGGGCCCCTCAGCCCTCCCGGCCAGACCAGAGGGGCGGGGCCTGAGCCACAGCACGCGGGGCCAGGACACCGAAAGCAGCGGCTTGGATGGGGCCGGGGAGGCACATCTCCCCTCCCCGCCAGCCGTGGAGGGTCCTGGGGAAACCAGCCGCACCCACTGCCCGCCTGGGCCGGCTGTGGGGAAGGACCCTGGGGTGCCCGAGTGGAGCTCCTCCCTGCCCCTCCTCCCCCTCTCCTCCCTCTTCTCTCTCCCTTTTACCTCCTTTCTCCTTCCTCTCCCTCCCTCCTTCCTCTTCCTTCCTTCCTCCTTTCTCCTCCTTACTCCTCCCTCTCTCCTTCCTCCCTCTCTCCCTTCTCCCTCCTCCCCTCCCTCTTCCCTCCCTCTCCCTCCTCCTTCCTCCCTCTTCCCTCCCTCTCCTTTCTCCCTCCTCCCCCCTCTCTCCTTCTCCTTTCTCCCTCCTCCCCCCTCTTTCTCTCCCCCCTCCTCCCACTCTCCTCCCTTCTCCCTTCCTCTCCCTCCTCCCTCTTCCCCACTTTCTTTCCCCCCCCCCCCCCCTCGTTCCTTCCTCAAATGCTCACTGAGCCCCCATTCCACCTCGGGCCTGTGGGGGTCCTGAGGGCAGAGCAATGCCTCACGATAACCAAGGCCAGGGGTGAGCTCGCCGCGGTGGGACCCGCCTGCCACGCTCACTTCCTGCCCGGCGCGGTGCTGAGGTTGGCGGTGGGAAGAGGTGGGCTTCGCTGGGCACGAGGGGTCCAAGAGGCTTCTGCGGAGGGCGGCCGAGGAAGCAGCCGTGCGCGCCCCTCCCCGGGCACCTGTGTGTCCTGCGCACGCTGCGGCGGTGTGCTCTCCTGCCTGCCTTGTGGCGGCTCTGGTGCGTGTCTGTCTCCCCCCGAGGGGGGGCACTGCAGGGGGGCAGGGGCCACGCAGCAGCCCAGGGCTAGCACAGGCCCAGGCACGGCGTTCTCCACGAGCATTTGTCAGAGGACTGAACGAATGACTCGATGAATGACTCAATGAACAAATCACTCAGTGGATGAATGAAGGAGTGACTCGATGGATGAATCAATGATTGAACAAATGGCTCAATGGGTGAATCAATGAATCAACAACGGGCTCAATGGACAATCAATGAATAAACACACAAATGAATGACTCAATGAACTAATGACTCAATGGATAGTCATTGGATGAATGAATGAGTGAATGAAAAAATGGCTCAATGGATGAGTGTGTGAACACGTGAAGTTCAAAGCCTGGGCTTTGGAAGATGAAGGGGACTCTGCAAACCGCACGGGTGAGGGTGGGGTGGGGGTGCGACCTGGAGGCTGGGGGGCCCCGGCGTGGCTGCCCCATGGAAGCAGCAGCCAGGAGGGGCCACACGGGCTGGAGGACGAGCCTTGGCTCTGACCCGCTCCCCAGAGAGGCAGAGGGGCTCTCCACGAAGGGCCCCCCAGGTCCCCAAGAGAGCAGCCACCTCTGCTTAAGGGCAGCGAGGGTGCGGTCAGCTCCCAGGGCCGTGCTGAGGTCTGGGAGCAGCTGGCCCAGGGGCAGGGAGGAGAGGACGGCGATCTCCAGAGCAGACGAGCGGGGACGCAAGGAGCAGGCCCGAGCCCCGCGCTGCTCGTTGACTGCGGAGTCACCAGCCACCAGCCATCCTGAAAGGCCCTTGCTGGAAGCAGCAGGCACTTCCTTTGCTCACCTTCCTGGGGTTCAGCTGGGCTCTGCTGGGGGTTCTACTGGAGGGCTCAGCTGAGGTAACTCCTGGGGCCACAGTCAGGCGGTGGCTTGGCTGGGACACCCAAGATGGCGGGTGGGGAAGGCTGAGCACGCAGGCTCTGCCGAGACAGCTGGGCCTCTCTTGCCTCGTAGCTCCGGGGCCTCTCTCTCTCTTCGTAGCTCCGGGACCTCTCTCTCCTCGTAGCTCCAGGGCCTCTTTCTCCACGTAGCACTGTGGCCTCTCTTTCTCCACGTAGCCCCGGCGCCTCTCTCTCTCCACGTAGCCCCGGGGCCTCTCTCTCTCCTCGTAGCTCCGGGGCCTCTCTCTCCACGTAGCCCCAGGGCCTCTCTCTCTCCATAGCTCCGGGGTCTCTCTCTCCACGTAGCACTGTGGCCTCCCCTCTCCACGTGGCCTCTTCAGCAGGACAGCTGGATCTCTTCCGTGGTCACTCACGGCTCCCAAGCGTGGAAGTGCCCTGCCTTCTTAAGGCGTGGGGGTCCCCTCCACCCTGTTCTAGGCTCAAGCGAGTCCCAGGCCCAGCGCAGATGCAACACGGGGGCTGCGGAGGCCGCAGGTAGGGAGTGTGGCCGCTGGGCCATCTTTGGAGGCAGGGCCTTGGAAGACGGAGGGGCTGCTCGGACCTGCCACGGCTGGGCAAGCTTCACAGACATCTTTAGGGCAGGACCGAAGGCAGGGAGGAGGCCGGCGGGTGCTGCGGCCGCGCTTGAGGAGCCGGGCTACCGCTTCGCCTTGTCCTGGGGTGGCTCGAGGGCAGCACGCCTGAGCAGAGGAGGCGGCCGGGCAAGGGCTGAGGAGGAGGGCGTGTGGCGCATCAGAAGGGGAGAGGCCGGCTGAGGGGGCCAGGCGCGAGGGAGAGGCTGAGGAAGGCCGCCGGGGCCGGCCGAGCAGGGGGGCCGGTCGTGGGGGGGGGGCCTTGGGCTTGATCCCAGGGTGGCGGGAAGTCAGCGAGGCACGGAACGGGGGCTCAGGTCCCATTTGCTGAAGCCCCCACTCCCGCTGCCCCTTGGCGCTGGGGGAGGGTCAGGTGCAGCTTGGAGTGGGGTGCAAAGAAGGTGATGGGTCAAATCAGTCATCCAGGCAGGGGGTGGGGGAAGGGGCAGGCAGTCCCTGAAGAGGTGAGACGGACGCGGCGTTTCTGGCGCAGAGCGGATGGGGGCCCCCACCAATGGGGAACAGCGGGCTTCAGCGCGGGCCATGCTGGACTGGCAGTGCCCTCGGGGGCCCCCCAGGAGTTTCCTGCCACGGAGCGCTCCCCCCCGAAGCTGGCTGCCCCCCGCCTCTGCTCTGACTCCACTGCGCCTCCCCTCCGAGCCGCTGCTCCTCCTGGGAGAGCTGCCCCTCCGCTGTCCCCTCTGCCTCACCGCGTGACGGTCCGGCAGGGCCGCGGCCCTGACCCTCCTGGTGCGAGTCCTTCTGTCATTACCTGTTCCCACTTCACAGCAAGTGACCCCTGGTGAGCAGGAAACCACCATTTCCCAGGGAGCCTCCGCCCAGCCTCAGGAAGGTTGCCTGGGCCTGTTTGTTACACAGCAGAACCTGCCCTGCCCGCCCGGCAGAGGCAATCCTTGCTGCCGTGTTCAAGGCCGCGAGTGCTTGTGGTCTGGGAAAACGGAGTCTCTGCCGGTGGCAGAGACAATTGCAGGGAGGGCACGCGCAGGACGCGGCGAGGGCACTGCGCACCAGAGGGTTGGCACACTCAGCTGGTGCTCGCGGAGGCAGCCGATGCCCCCATCCCGCCGTCACCCCCATGCGGCCTTGGACACGGGAGCCCCATCTCCTCCCCCTGTGATGGACGCGGGGCTCAGCCCACGGGGGCCCTCGGCCACTGCCGTGGATCAGTGAGTGATGCCCCTTCCTGGAGTCTCCTCTCTGACCTCCCAGTAAGACAGGCCTCAGCCCCTCTCCAGGGGCTCACCCCGGGACACCGCACGCGTCAGCGCACACCAGCCAGGCCGCACATGTTGAGGGAGCTCGAGAACGTTCACCGCCCCCGCGCGAGTCCGCCTGCTGGGGCCCCTCGTGCCCGCACGGAGACGTCTCTGTTTGAATTGGAAGCATCTGCCTTTCCAGGGCCCTGGACGGAGCCCCTGAGGAGGCCGGCCGTTTCGAGGAGCCTCTAATTGGCTTTAGGAAAACCTCGTCCACATTTGGGAGCGAGACGGCTCCCGTCTCTCTCCCCGAACGCGGTCACGGCTGCCTCTGTGCCTGCTTCTCTCCCTGAAGGGCTGCGCGCGTTTTCCTGAACCGCGTTTTCTTTCCAAGATAACTCGTTTGAGAAGCTCTGTGCACATCCCGTGTGGTCCAGTGGGGCGCCGGTGGATATTTTCTTTCCTACTCAACTAAGTTAGGGGGCAGATTTGATTTGGGGACCTCAGATCGAGTTAGGAGTTTTGTGGGGCGGGCTGAGCTCAGTTTGCGCTAACCGGGCTGATTTCGGAACATCTCGGGGACAACCGGCTCCCCAGGCAGGAAGGCAACCTCCTCCCCGCGCCCCTGGGGGGCACACGCAGCCCAGCTCCTCCGTGGGGGTGTGCTGAGGGCCTGCTCCGCCGCTCCTCGGTGCCGCGGCCCTGGCAGGGCGCTGCCTGGTCTTCGGGGGTGAGACGGCCCCCTGCCGCCTTCCACGTGGCCCCACCGATGGCTGGCCGGTCCCAGCAGCAGGCAGCCATGGTCAGCCTGAAAGCTTAGCAGAGTCCAGCCACAGTGGGGTCACAGAGTGTCACAGGGGGCACTTGGTAACCTGGTCCACTGCCCAGCACACAGCAGCACCCCAAGATGTTGGTCCCCTTGCCCCTCGTGCTGGAGGGACTGGCGGAGAGAAGAAAGTATGCTCCTGGGGAATGGGGTGTCCTGGCTCACAGGCACCCCAGCAGTGCTGAGCACATACTGGGTGCTCAGTCAGTGTCTATCCCGTGAAAGGCTCCTGTGTGACCACAGGCAGGTGGCTCAGCCTCTCTGAGCTGCAGTTTTCTCATCTGTAGGGTGCTTACACATGCCAGCAGCCCCATCTTACACAGGAAGGCAGCTGGCGATGGCTTATGTCACATGGTGCTCACTGTGTGCCCAGAGCTGTTCAAGATGGGATTAAGCTGTATGATGCCATTTCACCCTCATGATGCGTGAGGAGCACCCGTCCTCCCTGGAGAGGCCCTCTCAAGCTAAGCTACTTGGTCAAGGTCACGAAGCTCGAATGTGAAGGAGCTGCAAGTCAAATCAGTCCTCCCACTCCCCTGAGCCACACTCAGCCTCCTGGGCTAATCTTTGATTCCTGGGCACCCACTCTGTGCCAGGCATGGTGGGAAACCTTTCCTTTTCCTGCCTTATTGCACCGGCTAGAACTTTCAGCACTACGTGGACTAAGAGTCGCTTCCTGACCTTAAGCAGGAAGCAGTGTTTCACAATTAAATATGTTAGCTGTAGGTTTTTGGTAGGCGTTTTTTTTTTTTGTTGTTGTTGTTGTTTTTTAATCAATTTGAAGAAGTTTCCTTCTATTCCTGGTTTTTTTAAAGAGATTTTTTAAAAAATCATGAATGGGTGTTGAATTTTGGCAAATGTTTTCTCACCATTGATTGATAAGTTTGTGAATTGTGTGATTTTTCTTTAGCCTGCTAATACGGTGAATTATATTGATAGATTTAAAAAAAAATTTATCTCCCCTTCCCCCCCCCTCATTGTCTGCTCTCTGTGTCCATTCACTGTGTGTTCTTCTGTGTCTGCTTGTATTCTTGTCAGCGGCACCGGGAATCTGTGTCTCTTTTTGTTGCATCATCTTGCTGTGTCAGCTCTCCTTGTGTGCGGTGCCAATCCTGGGCAAGCTGCACTTTTTTTTGCATGGAGCGGTTCTCCTTATGGGGCACATTCTTTGCACATGGGGCTCCCCTATGTGGGGGACACCTCTGTGTGGCATGGCACTTCTTGCGTGCATCAGCACTGCACATGGGCCAGCTCATCACACGGGTCAGGAGGCCCTGGGTTTGAACCCTGGACCTCCCATGTGGTAGGCGGGTGCTCTCTCAGTTGAGCCAAATCTGCTTCCCCATTGATTGATTTTTGAATTTTGAAACAGTCTTGCATCCCAGGAATAAGTCCTACTTGGTCACGGTGTATACTTTTTTTATAGGTTCTGAACTCCATTTGGTGCTAATTTGTAAAAGATTTTTGCTCTATATTCATGTGAGATGTTGGTCTGTCCTTTTCTTTTTTGTACATTCTTTTTCTGATTTTGGTATTGGGTAATATTAGCTTCATGAAAATGAATTGAGAAGTTTTGCCTCCTCTTCTATTTTCTGGAAGAGATTGTGAATCATTGGTTTTTGCGACGGTTTGCTCGGTCGGTAGAGGTGGGGTCTGGCTGCGGACAAGGGGTCGGTCCAGCTCTGGACGAGGGGTCGGTCCCGCTTGGGACGAAGGGTCGGTCCCACTTGGGACGAGGGGTCGGTCCGGCAGCAGACGAGGGATCGGTCTCACAAGGGGTTGCGCGGTTCGGCTGACGGGGTCGCCCGGCGAAGCCGGCGATGAAGGGGTCGCCCGGAGAAGCAGGCGACGAACTGGGGACAAGGGAGGCCAGGCCCTTGTCGGGGGCTCTCAGGACTGGAGGGCGCACGGCAGAAGAACTACCGCGGAGACAAGGTAAACACGCAAGTCCACTTTACTGAGGGAGAGGCAACAGTTTTATAGGGGCTGGGGAAGGCTGATTGGTCGAAGCCACGCCCTGTTCTGATTGGTTGCTGGAGAAAGGTCAGTGGGTGGTACTGGACGGGGGAGGGGTGGTGATTAGGGATTGGCTGTCGCTGTTGCTGGGGGAAGGGGCAGGGTTTAGGGATTGGTGGCTGCTGTTGCTGGGGTGGAGGGCAGACTTGAGTTTCCCGCCCACGCCTGGCTGTTGCTGCTGTCGGGGGGAGGGAAAAGGGCAGACTGGAATTTTCTGCCCTGCGCCTGCGCAGGGAGAAAGAAGGCATCGTGTGGCGCCATCCGGGAGGAGGGGCGGCCGCGGAAGCATGGCTGCCGAGAAGGGGAGACCCGAGGGCACTCTGCGCCCATGCCGAGCTCCCTTCAGGGGTGGCGGTGAGTCCGACCAGCCACTCTATTATGGGGGCAGCGGCTTGGCCTACCGCGGCCGCTCCCCCGCCAGGCCAGCAAACCACGCTTCAGCCCGAGGGGTGACCGCATTTCCCCCTTCTTTTCAAATAAGGGCCAGGATGGCAGCAGCAAGTAGCTGAGGCCCAAGAGGCAGTAAGCAATGAGGGAAGCGGGGCTGAAGAGGGAGGCGAGTATGCCGGGGATAAATGTACAATTTGGGGGGCAGTATCTTGCCGTTGCAAGCAAGGGTGGCCAATGTCCAATTCTTGTTGATCTCGGTGGCTATAAGGTCCATCTGCTTGTTAAAAGTCCAGGATGACAGCGCGTTACAGGTAGTTGATCTCTTCTTGGCGGCGAAGAGCGGTAGAGGCAGACTGTGTGATGGTCTGGAGGATCGCAGCGGTGAGGACAAGTCGCGTCTGGGCACCAGCGACGGTGGGGGCGGCAGCGTCGGGAGTGGTGGAGACGTAGGCGAGGACAATAAGAAGGCCAAAGTCTTCACGGGCGCGAGAGAGGCCGATGTTAATGGGGCGGCCCAATCTGCAACGCAGTAGGGGTTCAAGCGAAAAAAGGAGGGGGGCGGGGGACGAGAAAGGACGCTTTGGATGGCTGAGAAGAGGAGTGAGGTCGAGACAGGAGGAAGCTCTGCAGAAGTATGGGGAGCTGTTAAAAGCAGAAACGTTATTAGATGCTAGAAAGCAGGCCGCAGGCCGGGGAAAGCAGGTTGCGGGCCGTTTCGCGGGGCTGGAGCTGCTTGAGAGCGATGGCGGCATGGGGGCCGTGGTTACAATCTTCTGGGGTGGTAGTGGCTAGACAGATGGCGGAAAATATTATCAAGAAAGCAAAGGTTATGAGAAAGAAATAGAGTATTAAAGGCTGTGGGGGAAGTGAGAAGATCATTTAGAGGATAGGGTTGAGAATGGTATGTTTAAGACAGAAGCTTTGTGGTTTGTAGGAGACTGCTTTATAAACGAAGGAGAATGAGGGCAGTAAATATAGTAACGATAGATAGGAAGATGACAGTGAGGAGGAGTCTTTGTTTAAGGTTTCAATCGTCCGGCGCAACAGTGGCTAGGCCGATAGCGAGGGGTGTTGCTAAGTAGACAATGGCTGCAAAGACAAAATCATCCTCTGTTTCCTTAAGAATAACTTTTCTTTAAATACTTAGTAGCATGCAATATTAGAAACCGTTTCCTAAAAGCAAGTTGGCAGGGGAGCTTGGTTGCTGTTAATCTTTCCTGTTATAAAATTACCTTTTACTATTATTATCATCAATTTAGTTTTATATATATATATTTAAGAATGACCTTTTGGAATTAGCCATTTAATAACTTAATGTAAACTATTGAAGATAAATTTTATCTTTACAGAACACATTCCCTTACGTAAAGTTATCACAATACCTTTTACACTTGCTGCATGCAAATTAAATTTCAAGAGTTTATGAAAAATTAGCCATCCTACTTTAGGACAAAATACGTCTTTTTGCAAAACTTATTACATTTCCGTTAGCATTTTTACAAACTTTTAACCTTTTTAATATTCATATAAGTTTTACATTCTTTATATTATCCTGTGAAGAAAAATAAGTTATTCATTTTAATCTAGGCAAGAACAACTTTTTATGAAGACGTACAGTTAATTTTGTTAATTAAGACTTACAATTTTTTTTAATTGTAGATATCTTATTAACATTTAAACTTATGTATTAATATAATAAACTTAAGTATTAATATAAGCGCTTATTTAATTTTTGGCCATTTGAATAGAGCTCTTTTAAAGATTTCTAGTAATTTATATTTACCATCTGGAGGTATCACAATATACGTTGACATTGAACGAACAGACAGACAAACACAGAACAATTACAACACATTAACAGAAATATATAATTTATTTACAGTTGACTCTTAATTCTTACTTTCTTGGTATAGCTGCTTTTAAATCTTTTTTTATATAGCATATCATAGATTATACCCTTCAAGATTTCTTGTGGACTTCATGTTGCCTGTAATAAGCCAGGAGGGAATCTTTTACCTTCCTGCTCCACAGCAAAAGTGACCCTATCTATAAGGCGAGTATAGGTGTCCAGGTCCCAGAGCCGACACGTGGTAAGCCACGGATTAAAGGGGAGAAAAAGGTCCCAATATACTTGAAGCTGTTTGAAAGAGATCTTACACCGGTGAGTGTCTAGGAGACCGGCGAGAGCCCGAACTTGTGGGGCTTGCTTAGCAGATAGGATGTTACCCATTGCTAATGGCCTTTTGGAGCCGATAAGAAAAGGGGCCCTTACCTTGAGAGCGCGGTGATGGGAGCCGAGGTGCACGGTGAGACGAGGGGTCGGAGCCAGTGGGGCTCCGACGGTGGTCGCGGGCCAAGAGAAGGCCCCGACGAGGGGAGGGCGGGACGACGAGCAGTGGAGCAAGGCAAAGGGGAGCAAGCGCAGAGGGGAGGAGGCAGAGGTGAAGGAAGGGGTGGAGGTGCTCAGGCACGGGCTCCTGAGAGTTTTATTGACGCCTCTTAATCATAGCGGGTCGGTATAAGCCCCCGACATGGAAGGAGAAAGCCATCCAGCGATTCTCCCAGACCGCCGTGGATCATATGAGGTCACCAAGGTTCAGGAGCAGCAATGCAGAGCGAAAAGATAGGGGTGAGAAGAGAGGAGAGCGTAGGGCTATGGTAGGGTTACTTCAGACGTGCAAGCGCGTGCTCCCGAGAAATCCAAGGCTCCTCTTAATCATAGCAGGTCGGTATAAGCCCCCGACATGGAAGGAGAAAGCCATCCAGCGATTCTCCCAGACCGCCGTGGATCGTATGAGGTAGCCAAGGCTCAGGTAGCAGCAATGTTGCACGAGAGAAGTCCCAAGGTGAGAAGAGAGGAAGGCGTAGGGCTGTGGTAGGATTACTTCAGACGTGCAAGCGCGCGCTCCCGAGAAATCCAAGGCTCCTCTTAATCATAGCGGGTCGGTATAAGCCCCCGACATGGAAGGAGAAAGCCATCCAGCGATTCTCCCAGACCGCCGTGGATCGTATGAGGTAGCCAAGGCTCAGGTAGCAGCAATGTTGCACGAGAGAAGTCCCAAGGTGAGAAGAGAGGAGGGGGGGGAGCCGCCAGGTTATGGAGTGAGGCTGTGGTGGGGTTGCCTTGCCCCACGTTGGGCGCCAGCTGTGACGGTTTGCTCGGTCGGTAGAGGTGGGGTCTGGCTGCGGACGAGGGGTCGGTCCAGCTCTGGACGAGGGGTCAGTCCCGCTTGGGACGAAGGGTCGGTCCCACTTGGGATGAGGGGTCGGTCCGGCAGCAGACGAGGGATCGGTCTCACAAGGGGTTGCGCGGTTCGGCTGACGGGGTTGCCCGGCGAAGCCGGCGATGAAGGGGTTGCCCGGAGAAGCAGGCGACGAACTGGGGACAAGGGAGGCCAGGCCCTTGTCGGGGGCTCTCAGGACTGGAGGGCGCACGGCAGAAGAACTACCGCGGAGACAAGGTAAACACGCAAGTCCACTTTACTGAGGGAGAGGCAACAGTTTTATAGGGGCTGGGGAAGGCTGATTGGTCAAAGCCACGCCCTGTTCTGATTGGTTGCCGGCAAAAGGTCAGTGGGCGGTACTGGACGGGGGAGGGGTGGTGGTTAGGGATTGGCTGTCGCTGTTGCTGGGGGAAGGGGCAGGGTTTAGGGATTGGTGGCTGCTGTTGCTGGGGTGGAGGGCAGACTTGAGTTTCCCGCCCACGCCTGGCTGTTGCTGCTGTCGGGGGAAGGGAAAAGGGCGGGCTGGATTTTTCCGCCCACACCTGGCTGTTGCTGCTGTCGGGGGAGGGGAAAAGGGCGGGCTGGATTTTTCCGCCCACACCTGGCTGTTGCTGCTGTCGGGGGAGGGGAAAAGGGCAGACTGGAATTTTCTTCCCTGCGCCTGCGCAGGGAGAAAGAAAGCATCGTGTGGCGCCATCCGGGAGGAGGGGCGGCTGCGGAAGCATGGCTGCTGAGAAGGGGAGACCCGAGGGCACTCTGCGCCCATGCCGAGCTTCCTTCAGGGGTGGCGGTGAGTTCGACCAGCCACCCTATTATGGGGGCAGCGGCTTGGCCTACCGCGCCGCTCCCCCACCAGGCCAGCAAACCACGCTTCAGCCCGAGGGGTGACCACAGTTTTAATTCTCCTTTGAATACTTGGTAAATTTCTTGAGTGAAACCATCTGTGCCTAGGGATTTCTTTTTTGCAAGTTTTAAATTATGAATTGAATTTTCTCAATAATTATAGGAGTATTAAAATTTCATATTGGGTGAGTTGTGGTAATTTATGTTTTTTGAGGAAGTGGTCCATCTCATCTACACACATTTCAGTTTATCTGTGTAGCATTATTTGTAGTATTCTCTTACTATCCCTTTGATGTCATCAGGTCTGTGGTGATAACACCCATTTCATTCCTGATATTGATAATTTGTGTTTCCTCTCTTTTCTCTGTCAGTATTGTTAGAGAATTGTCTATTTTATTGATCTATTCAAAGAATAAATTTGTTTCTTTGATTTTCTCTACTGGTTACCTGTTTTGAATTTCATTGATTTCTGTTTTTTATAATTTAGTTCCTTGTGCTTGCTGTGGTTTAGTTTGCTCTATTTTTACTAGGTTCTTGAGGTGGGGCTTCAGAATATTGCTTTGAAGCTTTCCCACTTTTCTAATACATGCATTTAGTGCATAAATTTTCCTCTCACCACTGCCTTAGTTGTATATTGTAACTTTTAATAAGTTGTATTTTAATTTTTATTCAGTTCAATGCACTTTTTAATTTCCCTTGAGATTTTCTCTGAGGGTTTTCCCATTATCCTCCAGTTAATTATTTCTTTCTTAAATTATTTATTTTATTTATTTTTCCACACCCCCCTCATGGGAGGGAGATGCCTAATTGCCTGAGCCACCTCTGTTCCCTGCTTCATTGAGTCTTTCATTATGTTTTCCTCCCTGTGTCTCTTTTTATGTCAGCTCACTGCATCAGTTCACCACATCAGCTTGTCTTCTTTAGGAGATGATGGAAACTGAACCCGGAACCTCTCATGTGGTAGGCAGGAGCTCAATCATTTGAGCCACATCTGCCTCCCTAGTTATTGATTTTGAGGTTGATACCACTTTGGTCAGAAAAGACAATCTGTATGATTTCATTTCTTTATATCTTTGAGTTTGCTGTATGGCCCAAGATATGGCCTATATTGGTAAATGTTTCATGGGTACTTGAAAACAATGTGCATTCTGCTATTGTTGGGTGGAATAATCTATAAAAATTGTTTAGACTTTGCTGGTTGATGGTCTTACTGAGTTTTTCTATATCCTTGCTGGTTTTGGATCTAGCTGTTCTATTAGTTGTTTTCTATTAGTAGAAAAGTGTTCAAGTCTCCAACTATAATTGCGGATTTATCAATTTGTCTTTTCAGTCCGTTTTTTGCTTCTCATATTTTGAAGATTAGTTGTTCAGTGCATACACATGTAGGGTTGCTATGTCTTTTTGGTGGAGTGACCTTTTATCATTACATGATATCCTATCTCTGGTAATTTGCTTTGAGGTCTGCTATACCTGATATTAACATAACCCACTCCTGCTTTCCTTTGATTAATGTTCAGATGGACTATCTTTTCCCATCCATTACTTCAGTCTGCATATCATTATATTTGAAATGAGTTTATTCTATGCAGTATATGGTTGGGTCACGTTTGGTTTTTTCTTTTATTCACTCTTCCAATCTCTAGCTTTTAATTGGTATATTTATACCATTTACATTTAGTGTAATTATTGATATATTAGGGCATAAGTCTGCTGTCTTATATTTTGCTTTCTGTTTGTTCTCAGTTTTTCATTTTGCTGTTTTCTTTTTTCTGCTTTCCTGTGGGTTCCTTGAACAAACTTTTAGAATTCCACTTTGATTTATAGATAGTGTTTTTGAGTGTATCTCTTTGTATAGTTTTAAACAGGCCCTCTATGTATTACATTACATACCATAACTTACCACAGTCCCCTGTTGTCATTATTTTACCAGTTTGAGTGAAACATTAAAACATTACATCCCTGTCTGTCCCTTTATCCTTATCCTCCATTTATAATATAATTGTCTTAAATATCTACTCAACATACACCAAGAAACATGTCAGGCAGTGTATGAGTTTGATATGGTTATGAATTCCAAAAAATATATATTGGATTATGTTTGTAATCTGGTCTGTGCCTGGGCATGATTAACTTATGATTAGGACTTTTATTGGGCCACATCATTAGGGTGTGGAGTACCCACCCCTTGGTGGGTGGGGAGTCACAGATAAAAGACATGGGAAAGGACAGGGTTTGAGGGGTTTTTGATGCTGGCATTTGATGCTGAAGCCTTAAGCTGGAGCCCCAGGAAGTAAGCTCACAGAGGAAAGAGAAGCCAGCCCAGGAAGGGAGGAACCCTGAGCCCAGGAAGAAGCAAGCCCTGGGAAGAGAGGAACCCAGGAAGCCTCAACTCTCACCAGTGTTAGCAGCCATCTTGGTCCAACGCGTGGAAATAGATTTGGTGAGGGAAGTAACTTATGCTTTATGGCCTGGTATCTGTAAGCGCCTACCCCAGATAAAAACCCTTTATAAAAACCAACCAATTTCTGGTATTTTGCATCAGCACCCCTTTGGCTGACTAATACAGGCAGTGTTATAATTTTTCTTCAATCATCAAAACAATTTAGAAAGCTCAAAAGGAAAAGGAAATTGTATTTTATTACACCTATTTTTACTTATCATATTCTTCCTTTCTTCTTGATGTTCCTAAGTTCCTTATTTTATCATTTCTTTTCTCTTTAGAGAAATATATTTGTCCCTTCCTTTAGAATAAGTCTTCCCATGGCAAATCCTCATAATTTTGCTACTTCTGAAAATGTCTTAATTTTCCCTTCATTCCTGATGGGTAGTTTCACTGGGTATAGTGTTTTTAGGGGGTTTCTTTTTTCCAGCACTTGAAATATACTGTGCCACTTCTTTCTGGCCTCCATGGTGTGTGATGAGAATTCGCTACTCTTAAAACTGTTTTTCCCCAGTAGGGAAGGTGTCATTTTTTTCTGGCTGTTTTCAAGACCTTTTCTTTTTCTTTAATGTTTAGGAGTTTGGTTATATGTGTCTTGGTATGAATTTCTTTGGGCTTATCCTCTATGGGGTTTGCTCAACTTCTTGAATCTTTAGGTTTGTGTCTCTTACCAAATTTGGGAAGTTTTCAGTTATTATTTTTTAAATATTTTTTCAGTCCTCCCCACTTGTTCCTTTCTTTGCAGAACTCTGAAGACACAAATGCTAGCTTTTCTTCTTATAATCCTACAAGTCCCTGATACTCTGTTCATTTTTTTTTTTTGTAGTAAATTGTCACTCTGCTATTAACACTTGGTGTTTTTTTATTTTTCTATCTTCTAGTTCACTTATTTTCTTCTGTCCCTTCCATTCTTCTTTTGAGTCCACTGAGATTTTTATTTTGGTTATTGCATTTTTCAGGTATAAAATTTCTGTTTGGTTCTTCTATATGCCTTCTTTTTCTCTGCTGATGGTGTCCATTTCTTCACTGAAGACTTTCTATTTTTCCATTTGTTTCAAACATATTTGTATTTGCTTATTGAGGCATTTTTTTGGTGATGGCTGTTTTAAAGTCTTTGTCAAATAATTCTAACAAATATGTCTTCTCTGAGTTGATGTCTGTTGGTTGTCTTTGTTCATTCAGTTTAATATGTTAATTGAAGTGATCTTCAATTGAAAAATTGAATGATTTTCAGTTGAAATGACATTTCATATTATGCTGTTACACTCTGGATCTTGCACAATCCTTCTGTTTTATTTATTTATTTATTTTTAAAGATTTGTTTATTTATTTATTTATTTATTTATTTCTCTCTCCCGCCCTCCCCCCTGCCCCGGTCGTCTGTTCTCTGTGTCTATTTGCTGCATCTTCTTTGTCCACTTCTGTGGTTGTCAGTGGCACAGGAATCTGTGTTTCTTTTTGTTGCATCATCTTGTTGTGTCAGCTCTCCGGGTGTGTGGCACCATTCCTGGGCAGACTGAAGTTTCTTTCACGCTGGGTGGCTCTCCTTACGGGGCGCACACCTTGCGCGTGGGGCTCCCCTATGCGGGGGACACCCCTGCGTGGCAGGGCACTCCTTGCGCGCATCAGCACTGCGCATGGGCCAGCTCCACACGGGTCAAGGAGGCCCGGGGTTTGAACCGTGGACCTCCCACATGGTAGACGGATGCCCTAACCACTGGGCCAAGTCCTCCTCCCAACCCTTCTGTTTTAGCTGTGGTTTCCTGGCATCCCCTCAGTAGAGGAAGGGGCAGCATCACCTCTCAAGTGCCAGGTGGAAGGTGGAGGCAGAAGTCCAAGTTCCCATGGTCCTCACTGACCCCTGTAGGAGGAGGGATCTTCTGCTGGGCATGACTGGTCATTCTGGCTCCCCCATGACAGCAGGCTGGGGGTGGCCTCACTACTGCTGGGCAACAGTGCCCGCTGTGACTCTCCACCAGGGCTCCTCTGTACACCCAGTGGGAGTGGGGAAGGTGCCAGATGACTCCAGATGGGGCTGGAAGCCCAGCTCCCCGCCCAGCTTTCCCTGGTGGTGGAGGGATAGGGGCTTCATAGCGGCCAGAGCGGACAAAAGCCCTACCTCCCTACTCGGCCATGAGAGGCACTGCCCTGGCGTGGCGTCAGAGCACACTGTTACGGGCTCCCCAAGGTGGAAGCCAAGGCTCCCCCCTGGCCTTTGCTGGGGTGGGTGGAGCCCTGTTTATTGGCGGTGCTTGGCTGGAGTAGAGTGGCTGTTGTCTGAGAAGTTTCTGTCTTGATACATCGCCCGTTTCCTAGTCCTTGGCTGGAGAGCGGCTTTGGCTGGGGCTTTAGCTGCGTGCACTCACTGGCATTTCCAGGTTGTCATCTTCAGTTCTAAGTCTGGGAGGGAAGAGGCCAAAAGGGCATCTGGGGCGCTCACCACTTGTCCTTCCTCAAGTCCCAAGTGCCCTTGCTGATTTGTCTTTTTCCCTCCTCCTTTCAGAGTTTTCTTATGTTTCTTTTGCATGTAATATCCTGAGTTTCTAGTTGTCTTTTGAGGAAGTAAAAGAGGAAAGCGCATCTACTCCATCTTCCTGGAAGTGGAAGTCCTTGGGTTTTCTTTTGGCTTCATAACCCCAGAAGGGATGCTGGAAAGTCCAGCAACACAGAAATGTCAACAGGTTTAGGCAGAAAAGCCAACTTTCTCTGGTCAAAAGATGAGGAAAGGGGCAGCCGAGCCAGACGGAAGACGTTTCGACAGTGACCGCTCTACTCGGCCTAACACCACGGAACATGCCGCAGCCCCAGCCCCTTCCTCGCTCCGTTGGACTCCACTCCTGCCAAGGTATCGGGGGCACCCCAGCCACCCTGGGGTGGTGTAGAGAAGGCTGGACTGGGAACCGGGACTTCCGTTTCATCCAGACCCCCCCCCGCAGGGTCAGTGGAGACCGTGTGGGCACCCGGGGTTCCCCCCCATTTGGTGGTAAAAGGAGCCCAGTCACTCCCCACTGGGATGGAGTCCCAGGAGGCCTCCTGGAGGCAGGACTGTCACTGACGTCCAGCAGAGTGCTGGTCACCTCTCCCCGCTCAGTCACGAAGGACCAGGGACGAAGTGTCCTGCCCGCCTCCCCCCCAGCCAGGCAGTAACGGCAGAGCCTCGTGGGGAGCCAGAGCTCCCGCCCCTCCTGGTGAAAAGGAGGGGCCCTTCCCTGTCCCACCCCCAGATGTCAACAGACCTTGAGTAGGGACCTGGACTTCCACTCACCTGGAAGGACCAAGCAGCACCCCTCTTCCCCCACCAGTGTGTGCCAGAGGAGGCTGCCAGAACCGAAGAGTCAGATACGCTCCAGGGTCTCATAACATAGCCCCCAAAACGCCCGAGTTTCCATGTAAAACCCCTCCTCCTGACAAGAACCCAGGTGATCTCAACCTGAATGAAAAAGACAATCAGCAGATGTCAACACGGAGATGACGCTCCTGTCAGAATTATCTGCCACGGAATTTAAAGCGGCCGTAATAACTTCAACACGCACGTATGACCATGCTTGAAATGAAAAAAGGAAAGTCTCGGAAAATAAATGGATGATATGAAAAAGAAGTCTATGGAAATATTAGAACTGAAAAGTCATAAACACAGTTGATGTGCTTAACAGAGAACTTGAAGGCAGAACAATATAAAGTACCCGATATGGTCAATAAAGACAAACAGACTGAGATCAAGAAAGAACAGTCTCAGGAAATTGTAGGGCCACAGCAAGAGCTTTAGCATTTGTGTCAACAAAGTCCCAGTAGGAAGAAGATGAGATTTCAGAATTATTTTAAGAAACAATGGCTGAAAATTTCCCAGATTTGGAAAAAGACACAGACCTATAGATACAGTATGAGTGAACCCAAAACATGATAAATGCAAAGAAATCCATGCCAAGACACATCATAATCAAACTTCTATATAGTAAAGATAAAGAAAAAAATCTTTAAAGCAGCCAGAAAAAATGACGCCTTCTCTGTAGGGAAAAAACAGTTTGAACAACAGTGGATTTCTCATCATAAACCATAGAGAGAAAACCTCAGCCCTTGCCAAAAACTTGAATTTGGGCTTCCAACCTACAAAGTGTGAGCCAATAAATTCTTGTTTAAGTCACCCAGTGTGTGGCATTTGTCAGCATCTCTGGCAAACTAAGATGCCAGTGGACTGTGGTGTGTGCGTGTGTATAACTGAGAACAATCATTTAAAGAGCTGTACAAAGAAATACAGCCAAACCCAGAATAGATAAATCAAAATGGAATGTAAAAATATTCAAGTAACCCAGGAAAAAGCAGGAAAAAGAAAAAGAGAGAAACGAAAAAAATGAGAGAATAACAACAACAAAAAAACACAAAAAGTATGGCAGACTTAAGACCTAATATCTATAATTACATTAAATATAAATGTATATACACCAATTAAGATAAAGCTTGAAATAGTAGATAAAAATCATGACCCAAATATATGCTATGTTCAAGAAACTCACTTCAAAAAGAATACTTTAGGCAGGTTGAATATAAACAGATGGAGAAAGATACATCATGTGAACAATCAAAAGAAAGCAGGGTAGCTATACTAAAATCAGAGAAAATAGACTTCAGAACAAAGGAAATACTAGGGGCAGAGAGAGACATTACTTAATGATAAAAGGATCACTCCACCAAGAAGACAGCAATCCTAAATGTGTATGCACCAAACAACAGAGTTTCAAAATATGTGGAGCACAAACAGAACTGAAGATCTAATTGCATAGCTCCTGAGATGGTTTCTTGCTCACCTGTGTCTCCAGAGACCCTTATGACATGTCCCAATTATAGAGGTAATTTTTTGTGTATCCTTTCCTTGGAAACTATGATAAATCATTTTTACACGATAAATACTATTTGAGGAAAAACAGCAAAGCTTTGCTATAATTCATTTCTGGATGATTCATTTTTCCTGAATGTTTTCTGCTGACTTATATTGCCAGTTGTTCCCAAATGATTTTACAATGATCGAATTGACATAATAAATGTGTGATATATAAAGAAGAAAAAGAAGAAGAGCTATATGAGAACTCTTTTATGGAAATAACACTAGTCCCAGAGAGCTGGCCCAGCACAGTGGGCCTGGGGCAGCCTCCCTGGCGCCAGCCTATTTGTAGAAGCAGCTGAAGCAGCTGGCAGATTTGATTTTCCACAGCTCCCAGGGAAGACTGAAACAGAAGAGAGTCAGGGAGAATTTTAATTTCACTAGAAAAATGGGTAGAGCTGTTAGGGGAGAGGAGATAAACCAGGGGACTTCATTTTCAAGAGCTGTAAAATCCGAGGGCCCAGGTGAGTCCCAGTGGCAGAACTTCCTGGTGGAGGGTGGATTACCTACCCCGTCAGCTTCAACCTAGTAGTCAGGTGTTCTCACCTGGAAAACTCTACAGACTGTCAGGGAGGGGTGGGACTTCAGAGCAGTCCTAATTAAACCGTCCGCACTGGGTCACCGGATCTTCAATCAGGCAGTGCATTCTGAGGGTCAGGGTCCCGGGGGGAATGAGTGTCTTGGGTCCAGCAGACCTGGCCGTGCATCCCTGCTTCACCACTTCCAATGTGTGCCCTCTGAGCCTCAGTTTTCTGCTTTGTCAAACTGGGCTGGTGTCC
Organism: Dasypus novemcinctus; assembly: GCF_030445035.2. Taxonomy (NCBI): domain Eukaryota; kingdom Metazoa; phylum Chordata; class Mammalia; order Cingulata; family Dasypodidae; genus Dasypus; species Dasypus novemcinctus. Next base: position 205,389,507 of record NC_080673.1, read on the forward strand.
CTTCTATTTGCAGGGCTTTTACAGGAATTGTGGGTGGTATAGGAGTCCTTGGCACACAGTAGACCTCGAGTGCTACCATCATTGCTTTCAGCAATTGTTTTCATATGTTCCTTTCTTCCCTGCTAGATGACTATCGTGAAATCAAGAGATGGTTTTAAGTGTCACCCAAGTCCTGACTGTACTACAACGGTGAGATGAAAGGAAAGCGTGTTACAATTTATAAAAAATCTTTTGGGTCAGTATGTAGAGGCCAGCAGAACCACAGGTGCAAATGGTACAGGTGTGTCTGAGACTCAAGGGCCAGGAGGGGGCAGCCGTCGGTGATGTGGCTTTCTGGAATGGTCAACTCTTCGTAAGGTCCCCATAGAGGCAGGTTCCATCTTTCCTCAATTTCCATGGTAGTTGCATTCCCGGAAAATTCAGTTTATATTAACACTGTTGGAAATTGTCAGCACATGTTTGTTCATTGGGTTAGGTTCTAGATTCAGATAACTGTCAACCGGATCTTCACCCATGAGACTATCCCATGGGATTGAGAAGTTGTGCGGCATAAGGGACACGCTTCGTTGTGTGGGGTTTGTCCCCTGCATTATAGGACAGCCAGTTTCCCTTGACCCCCACCTCTAATTACCAAATGGAATCCCATCACTGGCCCACCACCCATGCCCCCAGCTCTCCTGGTCACTCGTCCTGTTGACTTAATGGGATTGTCCACGTGGTCCTGAGCCCAGTGGCACTTGTGAAGTTCTGACCGTGCCCACCTCCTGCGCTGTCCTGTGCCGCTGAACGTGAAATGCAGAGTGTTCTGGAGGACGTGGGCCTTTTGTTCATGGGTACCTGCTAGTCAGGTGAGGCTAACACCAAGTCAAACACCCAGGGTGTCAGCAAACAGCTCTTCCAGGAGATAATTCTCCAGAAATGGCATCGGCCACGGTGATGGCAGTAACAAAGGGCTGAAAGTGGAAACCAAGTTGCCTTTAAAAAGAAGGTCATTCACTGTGTCCTGGGGTGGGACGACCCCAGAAAAGTGATCTCAGCAGCTCGGTGTGTGCCAGGGGACCCAGTCCTTTCTCTCTGTCACCCCGTGTGCCCACCCAGCTGCTCCCACAGCTGCAAGGGGCTGTCACGGGTCAAGGGCCACATGCACACATGACCCCGTCCCCTGCTGGAGGAGGCCATTCCTCCAGGTGTCCTCTCTGTAGAAGCCAGCAGAGCTTTCCGAGGCCCAGAGCTCCCCCACCTCATTGGCTAGAGCGAAGGGTTCCTCTGACCCCCACTCTCGGGCCACATACGTGCTGGCGTCGTGAACGCCCTTTTCAGGGCCTCCCAGCTGACGCGGCCTCTTTCTGATGCAGTTTCAGTGGCAGCACCAGGGGAATGAGGTTCTGGCCTCAGGCTCAAGATGAAAGAGGACGCCAAAAAACTCAGTGATCAAGACAAATGCTATTCTGAAAAATGCAAAATTCATGCAAAAAATCCACGCTGCAGGAAGTACCAAAATGTTAAAGACACGCTTTCCCTGCGCTTACATGACGCGCCTCACTCGCCCTGCTTAATCCCAGCCCTGCCTGGCGCTGTTGTTATTAACCATTTTGATGTTGTTTTCACTGTACTCTGATTCCAAATTTTAAAGTATTGCATTATGGGGGATGGATGCAGCTCAAGTAATCGAGCACCTGCTTCCCATGGATGAGGTCCTGGGTTCAATCTCTGGTACCTCCTGAAAATTATTTCAAAAAATAAAAAAATACTGCATTGAAATAGTATCTTGAGTAGTGAGGTTTTTGGTTGCTCCTTTAAAACTGCACCCCAGGTGAGTGCCTCACTCACCTCACCCTGGTTCTGGCCGTGCGCTAGGGCTTGAGCGTTCTGGGGCTGTGGCCAGTCAAGCCCGGGGGTTCTGTGCCCTTACGCTTCCTTTAATGACGTCCCAGGCTGCTGGCTGGTTATGTGCGTTCACGCCGTGGGATCACAGCCTTTGATTCTAGGCACGTTTACTTCCTGTGCACAGGTCTGCTCACGGCTCTGCTCTCCCTGCGCTGAGTTTGCCGGGTGGGTCGTCCCTATGTTGGCAGAGGATGCTCGGGGAGGCCTCCCTTCTCCCCTACCCTCAGGTGGGCCGTTTCCAGCTAGGCCCGTCTCCGAAGCGCTCTGTCTCAGTTTGCCAGGGCTGCTACGACAAATACCACAAATTGGTTGGCATAAGCAACAGGAGATGATTGGCTCCTGGTTTTGGAGCCTAAAAGCCCCAAATCAAGATCTTGACAGACCGTGCTTCCTGGTGGCATCTGTGGCATCCTGGTGCTGGCTCCTGAGGACGCTGAGGGGTGCTGGGCTCGCGTCTCTGCCTCGTCACAGGTCGTCCTTCTCCCTGGTGCCTGCTCTTCCAGCCTCGTGCCTGTGGCTCCCTCTGACTCTGGTAAGATCTCCGGGACTCCAACAAAGACCCACCCTGAATCAGTGGGGCTGCACCTTCACTGGTCCTATCTTGGAAAGGTCCCATTTACAAATAAATTCACAGCCCAAGAACTCAGATTAAGATGAAGGCCTCACCTTTTGCTAGGTGCATGAATCAATCTACTGCACTCTTTTAGAAAGCCTTCAGAAGTAGCCAACTCACCCCATCTTGCACCTGCCAGAAGATTTTCCCTAGAATGGCAAATCCCTGTGCCCCAGATTTAAACAGGTGGCAGTTTAATCAAACCGGAGGCCCAGTTTCCCACCTTCCACTAATTGTAAGTGTTGGAGTTGCCACTCTTCTTCCTAGCACCCCACTTCTGGTACAAATCTGTTGGTAGTTACGGTTTTTGCTGTAGGCAACAGAAACAAAGGTGGACTCACTTAAGCAGAACAGGAATTATTAAAAAGAATGTTAAGTTGGTAAAAGAATCTCCAGGAGAAACCAGGGTCGGGGCTCTGTAAGATCTGGTGACACTCAGGCTCACACCTCAGGAATGCTCGCTAGCTGCCCCAGCTCGTGTCACCGCAGCTGCCCCCTGGGGACCTGACCTTGCTGCAGCTGTCACCACCACAAACCCCAGGGCCCCTGCTAAACCAGGAACTCACTCTGTTTGGGAACTGCTAGCGCCGTCAGACTTCTTGGCTGCTTCTGCTTTGTGGCCCTTTGTTTCTTGCCTGATCGAGCTGCTCTAACGGAGACAGGTCTGCTTCCCACCGAGAGTCATACGGGGCAGGAGTCCCTAACATAAAGAGTGTGTCGAGGTGTGGCGAGCTAAGAAGAGGGTCAGGTGTCCCCTGCACATGTTCCAGGAGATGGGTGGGCCCCTGGCATTTCTCACGTCTCCCTGGACATCTCCGTAGTTGGAGGCCACAGATGCCACCGTCTGTAAAGCCCTTCTGCCCTTGGCCGTGTGTCCGTCGACTGCCCTCTGCCCCTGCCCCTGCCCCGCTCTGCTCCGGCGCCTCCTTCCCCCCGCACGCAGGCCCCTCTCCGTGGGTCCTCATCCTGCGTTATTGTGCATCCTCTCCCTCGGGGGCTCGCCGCCTCCCACGGCCTCCCCTACCTGCACTCACCTTCACTTCCAGCCTTGACCCTCACTGCCCGCTGCTTCTCCCTGCTTAGTTTCATCGTAGGGGCCCCTAAAATCCAGCCAGAGCTTGGCTCAGCTCAGAGCGTGGTTCCCCACTCAAAGGGCGATGGCGTGGCCGCCTCCCTTGATTTCCTCTCCCACTTTTATTACCTGCGTCCAATCGGCTTCTAAGGCTGTACATGCATCCCCACTAATTCCTCCCTGCTGCACCGGGCAGGTCTCCTTGTTACCCGGAAACACCTGGACTCACCTGTGAAGGTGCTTGCTCAGCTCCCGGTGCAGAGCTCTCCTTGACAAGTTTGTGGCCATCATCGTGGATCAAGAAATCCCTGGCTGGGAAAAACGTCTTCTTTCTCTTCCCATAAAGTCCTAATCATTCCTGCAGGCCCATCCCAAGCCCCTTTTCCTTATGACCTAAACAGTTAGCCTTTGGATGACTTGCTAGAAATATCATCCATAAATGGAACTAAAATGGGTGTTTGAGAACAGCTCATTCCCCGTTCAAATATCTGAGGAGTAGATGAGGGCAAGAATTAATGGGAACAGAGCCCCCGAAGTCCCCTAAACCTGGCTCGGGCCACCTACTGACTTTGAGGTTGTTAGCTGAGAACTAAATGCAGTAATCCCTGCAGAGCGAGGAACACACGTCCATGTTCAAAAAAGCCCGGGCACCGGGTGGGCGTGGGATGCTGTAGGATGCTACAGGGTGCTGTGGGGTGCTGCAGGGTGCTAGGGAATGCTGTGGGGTGCTGCAGGGTGCTAGGGAATGCAGTGGGGTGCTGCGGGGTGCTAGGGAATGCTGTGGGGTGCTGTGGGGTGCTAGGGAATGCTGTGGGGTGCTGTGGGGTGCTGCCTCCATACCCACCATCCCTCCTGTATCACTTCTGGTTCTGGAGCCTCTAGCCTAAACCCCAAGCTTTCACGCATGCAGTGAGGTTTCCACCCCCACCCCAAGATCCAAATGGTTTATCGTTTTGTGGTTACATTAATAATTTGCACTCATTAGGCTTTTTTAATATGGAAAAGTACAAGGGAAGAATTAAAGCCATCTGCAATCCACTGTCGTGCGGTGAGCACGTCTCCACGCTTGTCTCATGCGGCTAACGCTGGCCGAGGACTCGCCTGGCCCCGGGCAGTGTCCTCAGTTCCTTGATGCACTTGGCTCCCCACATGCCCCTCGGGCGCTCACAGAGATCCGGGACTTCGCCACGAAAGAGAGGGGAGCGCCAGGTGTGCGCATCGACCCTGCGCCCAGCAAGGCTGCCTGGGCCAAGGGACCAAGGACTGTCCCGTCCCGTGTCGGGGTGCGGTGGTCCAGAACCCGTGGTGGGGTTACGGGTCGACCAGCAAGCTCCGCGCGATGCTTACTGTGGACCTTCCAAACCCCTGCAGGGTCAAGGTGGATGGAAACTGACAGCTGAGCAGCAGGTAAAACTGGGAAAGTAACTGCAAAGAAATGCATCCCGTAGGAAACGGGTCAATTCAAACGTACCGTAGGGGTGTCACTCGAATCCTGATTCAAGCAAACGAGAAATATTAGGGAGCAGTCAGGAAAATCTGAACATTGTTTTAATATTAAGTTTTAACTTTTAAAACGCTCAACGGCTCGAGTCCATGCTCTCCTCTTTTAGCAGTACACATGGAACTATTTATGGATGAAATACGATTTGGAGGCGTTGCCACAAAAATAATACCAGGCACAGGAAGTGGTCGTGTCCCCTCAGCGGGCAGCCAGGGCCCCACAGGGCTGGGGACACGCTGCCGTGCAGACACAGCGGGGCCAGCGCCGTGCCCCCCGCCCCGGGCCCTGCCGGCGTGCCCACCCCCCCGGCCCTCAGGGAGCCAGGCAGAAGCTGCTGTGCTCAAGATTGCCGTCCTGACGGATTATCCCGGGCACCAGGGACAGAGCGGGCGCCACGGTAAACAAGGAAGAGGCCCGGAAGGAGGCTGGCGCGTCCTCGGGATTTGGGCACGAGCGCCAGTGGTGACAGATGTCACCCCACACCGCGAAGCTCATGAGGACACAGGCGGGAGAGGAGGAGGCAGCCTTGCCTGGCGCCTGGGCCGGGGAGCCTCAGGCCTCCCGCCGGGCTTGGGTAAGGGGGGGCGGCCCACCCTCCAGCCCCGGCGGCCGGGGAGGGGCACATCGCGGCGTGAGGACCACCCACAGCTTCCGTGGAGGAGGGTGTCCTTTCCTGGCACACACTGGCCAGGCCCAGTCGCGCTTCCTCTTACGTATGGGGAAACTGAGGCCCAGCAGGCCAATCAACCAGAAGTGTCGGCATCTGGCCGTGAAGCGGGGTTCGGGTTGGGCTCGTCCTGGGGGCCGGGGCTGGCTCTGAGGGTCCAGAGGCGGGCGGGCCCCCCTCCCGAGCCCAGAGGGGAGGCCGGCACGCACGCGTGCACACACACACACCCCGCACGCACGCAGGCCAGGTGTGCAATGTGCCTGGGGAACTCCTCAGGTGTCTCGTCTGCCCGAAGAGGGGGCGGGAGGCTTCTCAGCCCTGGTGCGACCTCGGGACGATGCAGAAGTCCCAGCCAGCACCTCTGAGGGCAGGAGGCAGGAAGGCTGCCCCGGGCAGGGCGTGGGCTGTGCAAAGGCCCTGCGGGGACGAGGGATACTGTGTCTGGCAGGAAGGGCAGGATGGAGCCTGGTGACCGGGGACCTGCACAGCCCACCGAGGCTGTGACATGGGGAGGGGTCCTGGGCCCTGCCCCCCGACCTGCTTCCGCCACCATCGTGCCGTGGAACGGGCGAGGTGTCAGAGCCAGAAGGCGGCTGGGACCTGCTCTCTGGCCACGTGGGATGCACCTGCTGGCCCAAGGGGGATGGGAGAGGCCTGGCCCCTGTGGGGTGACAGTGAGGCTCGTCCCCCCGGCGTCCAGGGGAGCCCAGCAGGGGGAGCCCAGCTGCCCGAAGCAGCTGCCCTCACACTTCACCCCTGCCCTAGCTCCTGCCCTTCCACCTGCACTCCATTCTGTGCCTGAGCTTCCAGGGACCACAGCCGGACAAGCCACTTGGGCTCGAGTCCTTCCCAGGATCTGCTTCTGGGGCTCCCACAAAAGCCCCCTCCTAGTGGGGGAGCAGGTGCTCCTGGGGTTGGCGGGGGCAGGGGGCGGTGTTGGGCACTGGCATAGGAGCCGTGGGGCTGGGGTGCACAGCCCAGCAGGGCTGGCCTTCTCCTGGCACCCCTGCCCTCCTGTCACACCAGCGCTCAAATGCCGCCTTCTCCCGGAGGCCAGCCCTGATTTCACCTCTGCGGCCCTCCCCCTGGCCCGCCCCCAGCAGGCTGCTGTGTTTCGGGGCTCCCGCACCCTTTGGGGAGAATCCTGCCTGCTCACTGCCTGCCTCTTCTCCTGCGGCCTGGGAGTGCAGGCTCCCCGGAGAGCCAGAGCGCAGCCTCTGATAGGTGCCCCCTTTGGCACCGAGGACCAGGAGTCCCACTTCCCCTTCTGAGGCCCTGGGTCCTCACGAGGGGCTGAGGGCAGGCCCGCTGGGGCCAGGGCAGTAGAGGCTCTGCTGACCAGGTGCCCAGAGCGCCCTCCAATGCAGGCGGGCACGGCCCGGGGCCCCCGCTCCCGCCCTTCCTCCGAGGGGCTTCTGGCGGGCAGCGCGGGCCTTCCCTGGCCCTCGGAGGAGAGGAGGACACACCGGGGGCCCGAGGGGAGAAGGGCTGGCCCAGGGCTGAGCGGAAAACCCGATTAGCCACGGTCTCTTCCCAGGGACTGAGAAGACAAAGGGAGAGCTGGGGGCGGCGGGGAGAGGAAGAATGGGCGGCTTTGTGCGGCGGGGTGGGGGCATAGTGCCCCCCACCCCTCCCCAGCACCCGGAACAAGCCTGTGCTTTCCACCTGCGTCCTGCTCCCCTCTCGCCCCCACCTGGCCTCCGCCCGCCTCCGGCCGCCCTGTGCCAGTCTGGGGCAGGAGCCCGGCCCCTCTGGGCTGGTGATCAACCCTCGGGCTACCCGAGGCGCCCTCCTTCCCTGCCCACCCTGCTGGCTGCCCTGGGCTGCCCCTGGGCCCGTGTGGACGGCCCCGGCTGGCCTCTGCCCGCTTTCCTGGGGAGCCCGAGTGGGGCAGAGGCGGTGCCAGAGCCCCCCCTGGGTCCGGCTCCGGGCGGGCCATGGTGCCCGCTGAGCCAGCGGAGGGAAGAGCCGGCGGCACAGGGCCGCAGGGCTGTCCAGCTGCTAGAGGAAGCCCGGAGGAGGGACCCGTGTGGGCTGGGGGTGGGCCGGCATCTGAGAGGACCCTGTGGGTGCACCTGTCACGCGCGTGCGCACGTCAGGGCCGTGGGGTGTGCGCCGTGCGTGTTTGTGCATGTGCTGGGGGTGTGCAGGCCACGTGTGCAAGGGCTGTGGGGGGCGGGCACGTCCTGGGGAGCGTGCGCCCCGAGCACGAGTGCGTGTCCGCGGGTGGAGGGTGGGCTCTGCGCGTGTGAGGAGGGCCCGTGTTACAGGGGCTTACGCTGGGGCAGGCTCCCTCCCAGGGCCCAGGGCTGGGGTGGCCCAAGCCCGCTGGAGACAACACCTATGACTGAAGCTCTGGGAGCACAGGTGCCGAGAAGATTGTGACCCCGGCCCCCCACCAAGCCTCCGGCCCCCGCCACCCCCTGGCCAGCCCTACCTCTCCCTGCTGGCCCCACTTCCCCCCACTGACCCCACCACCCCGCGGCCAACCCCACTTCCCCCACTGGCCCCACCTCCCCCTGCTCACCCCACCTCCCCCACCAGCCCCCCACCAACTCCCCGGCCCCCACCTCCCCTTGCTGGCCCCACCTCTCCCCACTGGCCCCACCTCCCCATGCTAACCCCACCAAGCCCCCAGCCCCCACCAACCCCCCAGTCAGCCCCACCTCCCCCTGCCAGCCCCCCACCAACTCCCTGGCCCCTCCTCCCCCCACTGACCACCACCTCCCCCCGCTGACCCCACCTCCCCCTGCTGGCCCTCCACCAAGCCCCCAGCCCCCACCTACCCCTGCTGGCCCCCCACCAATACCGTGGCTGGCCCCACCTCCCCCCACTGACGCCACCTCCCCCCACTGGCCTCCCGCCTCCCCCTGCTGGCTCCCACCTCCCCCCACTGGCCCCGACCTCCCCCCCGCTGACCCCACCTCCCCCTGCTGACCCCCACCTCCCCCCGCTGACCCCCACTGACCCCCACTGGCCTCCCACCTCCCCTCGTTGACCCCACCTTCCCCCACAGGACTCCCCCATCCCCCCCAACTCACCTCCCCCCGCTGCCCCCCGCCTCCCCCCACTGGCCTCCCACCTCCCCCTGCTGACCCCACCTCGCCCCCACTGACCCCACTCACCCCCACTGGTCCCCACTGGCCTCCCACCTCCCCCTGCTGGCCCCATCTCCCCCCCTGGTTTCACCTCCCCTCACTGGCCCCACCTCCCCCCGCTGCCTCCCACCATCATCTGCAGCCCCTCACCAACTCTCCAGTCCCCACCCTCCCCTGCTGGCCTCCCACCTCTCCCCGCTGACTCCGACCTCCCCCTGCTGGCCCCACCTGCCCTCACTGGGCCCCCTCCCCTTGCTGACCCCTCCCCCCCCTTCCCCCACGGGGCGCCTCTCCTCCGGGCCCCCTTGACTTGTGGGGTTGCTTTAGCGCAGAGCCCCTCAGGCGAGGTCCTGCCGCACCTGCTGCTCTCGTCCCAGGACCCTGGTTCAAATGCAGACCCCTGGCCCCGCCCGGGTCTGCGGGTCAAAGCTTCCAGGGCACGAGGAAGGCCAGTCGCAGGGCAGCGCAGCCTGAGCCTTCCGTTCCGATGCTTGGGTGCAGCACAGGAAGCCGGCGCGCACGCAGCGTTCCAGGGTCCCACGCGGTTCTCGCAGACGTGAGAAGGAAGTCAGCTTGACTCCTGTTCTCGGGCAGGGGTTCGTTGGTCTTAGGACAGTTTTAGGGCTGGTGGGCTTTATTTTGTATTGGGTCAGGTAATGACCTAGAGACTCGATTGACCATCAGGTCAGCTGCCTTGGTGGGATTTCAAAGCTCAAACGATAAAGAGGAGGCTCAAGAGAACGTCAAAGAGGAAGTAGGGCACAGGTTTGGGGCTTTGAGTGGTTCCAGGGTTTCTCTATTCAAGTTTATCAATTTCCCCCCCTTTTGGTCATTCTCTTGGTTATGAGGGTGTAGCAGTTTGATATGGTTATGAATTCCAAAAATAGATATCGGATTATGTTTATAATCTGATCTGTCCCTGGGCATGATTGAGTTATGATTAGGGCTTTGATGAGTCCATCATTAGGACGTTGAGTGGTGGCGACTCACAGATAAAAAGGGGCAAAGGACAGAGTTGAGGGTTACTGGTGTTGGAGTTTTGATGTTGGAGTTTGATGCTGAAGCCTTAAGCTGGAGTCCTGGGAATTAAGCTCACAGAGGAAAGAGAAGCCAGTCCCAGGAAGGAAGGAGCCTTAAACCCAGAGGAAAGCAAGCCCCAGGAACGTAGGAGCCCAGGAAGCCCGAGCCCTCCAGACGTCGGCAGCCGTCTAGCTCCAAGTAGACTTTGGTGAGGGAAGGAACTTGGGCTTTATGGCCTGGTCTCTGCAAGCTCCTACCCCAAATAAATGCCCTGTATAAAAGCCAACTGCCTCCTGGTATCGTGCATCAGCGCCCCTTTGGCTGACTGACACAGAAGGCTTGACCAAAGTTGCCACCAGTCTCAAGTTCATTACTAACAGTTCCCCGTGGTTCGTCACTGGTTTCGTGGGTGTGGTGCTTTGGAACTGTATGCCTCCCAGAAAAACCTGTTGCTGTCATTTTGTTTTGTTTTTGTTTTGTTTATTAAATTGTCTTTTTTTTTTAAAAGATACAGAGATCACAAAAAATGTTACATTAAAAAATAAGAGGTTCCCATATACCCCACTCCCCACCCCACTCCTCCCACTTCAACAACCTCTTTCGTCATCGTGGCACATCCATTGCATTTGGTGACTACATCTTGGAGCACTGCTGCACCACATGGATTATAGTTTATACTGTAGCTCACACTCTCCCCCAGTCCATTCAGTGGGTTATGGCAGGATATGTAATGTCCAACATATGTCCCTGCAGTATCATTTAGGACAACTCCAAGTCCCGAAAATGCCCCACATCTCACCTCTTCTTCCCTCTCCCTGCCCTCAGCACCTCCTGCAGCCACTGTCTCCACATCAACGCTACAATTTCTTCCATTACTGGTCACAATAGTTCCATAGTAGAATATCAGTAAGTCCACTCTAATCCACACTCTATTCCTCCATCCTGTGGACCCTGGGCTGGTGATGTCCACTCCACCTCTAGATCGAGGGGGGCTTTCAGGTTGATCATTCCTGTGGGTGTGAGCGCATTTTCAGTAGGCCCTTTGGGGAGGCTACTTCAGTTAAGCTGTGGCCCATCTCAGTCACGGCTGGTCTTTATCCTCTTACTGGAGTCCTTTATAAGACAATGAAACTCAGACAGAGAGAAAAAGCCATGGAAGCAAGAAGCTGAAATCAACGAAACCTGGAAGAGAAGGGAGTGACCCGCGGATGCCGCCGTGTGCCTGGCCACGTGACGGGAATCCAGGCCTGCCAGCAGCCGGACTTCAGGAAGAAGGCGTAGCCCTGCTGAAACCTTGATTTGGACATTTTCCCAGCCTCAAAAGGGTGAGCACATAAATTCCCATTGTTTAACCCAACCCGTTCTGTTGTGCCTGCCTTGAGCAGCCTGGGAACCCAGCGCAAGGCCAGCTGAAGTGTGAGGTGGTCGCCTTCCCGCTCTGCTGGTTTGGTATCCTCAGTCACGTCATTGGTTGAGTTAGTGGCTTTGTGGTAGCATTTAAGTGTAGAGAGACGGGACAGTGGCTGGGGGTTATTATGAATGTGATTAAGAGGATAACAAGGGCCCCTTTTAGGACATCTCTGAGCCAAGATCCCCTTGACCCTAGAAGTCAACCCAAAAGAGACTGAGACCTCTCAGATTCGGAGGATGTGTCAGCTGATTCAGCGGCTTCTCTGGCCTGGGCCTCGGCTGCCACCACCTCTTGGTAAACTTCTTCTTGACAGTCATTTACAAACACACGGCACTGGGTTCCCCTAGTGCACACACACCTCTTTGGGAAATGAGAACATAGTCTAATGACGATCAATTTTTAGAGTCATTTTGTGAAGTTCCAAAGCTTCAACAGCTAGCGAGCCAATGGCCTGACTAAGGTGCAAAACAGATTTCCCTAACTCTACAGCCACCTTTCCCCAGAGCATCTATAATTGTACAAGGTATCTTCCAACACAGGAGTACCTACCCCAGTGACAAGGGGAACAGTATCAAGAACAGAGCACCCATGAGTTAGCCTGGGTTATGGGTTTTGCCATGAGCCACGTAGAGCTGTCTCTAGCCTGGTGGATTAGTCAGCCAAAAGAAGTGCTGAGGCAAAGTACCAGAAATCTGTTGGCTTTTACAAAGAGTACTTACCTGAGGTAAAAGCGTACAGTTACAAGGCCCTGAAGAGTCTAACTCAAGGTACCATCAGAGGTACTTTCTCACCCAAAGTCATTGGCCACGTGTTAAAGCCAGATGGCGGGCCATGTCTGTGAGGGCTCAGCCTTCCTCTTCCTCCTAAGGCTCCGTGGTCCCAGCTCCTTCCTTTCTCAGCTGCAGGCTGGCATGAGGCTCATCTCTCTCCCTGGGGTTCGTTTCTTTCTGGGCTCAGCTGCTCTGCTCTCTTCACAAGGTCAGTTATGATGAGACTCTCAGGCTCAGCTCTCTTTCCAGGGCCTCTGCAGTATCTACCGAGCTGTCTCTCTTCCTCTGTGTTCTTCTTCTCTGTGAGGGTCTGTTTTATCAGCCCACCAGGGGGCTGGGACTCAACACTGAGTCGCACTCCAAGGGCATGGTTGAATCAAAGCCCTAATCTTAACATAATTTAATCAGACGTCTCAGTTGAATCTAATATAATCCAAGGGTTATCACGCTCAGAGAAACAGACCTGTTGACAAGCATAATCAATATCTTTTTCAGAATTCATAAATAATATCAAACTGCTACATCTGGCAATAGTCTTTTCATGAGTTTCTACAATATGGGAATTTTCCCTTTTGGAAGCTTACCTTAAATAGCCATTTGGGGAAGAGCAGAAGCTGTGTAATAGGAACTAGCTCAATTTACAGGTGGTACTTAGTATATGGCTTCTGTCCACATACTAAATAATGTCCTTGAAGAGCTTAAGAAGGGTACCTACAGTTTTTAAGGAATGGGATATTGGCTTGTAGAGCTAATTGGGTATAAACTCCACAAGGAGAATCATCACCATCACCATCTGCATTGTTTAGTCCAGTTTAACCAACAGTGTCCTTTGCTGGTCGCTCAGCCCACCAGAAATGTGTGCCTTGAGTGCAGTAAGTTCTTATGTTGCTAAAACCTTGGGGTGCTTGGAGGAAAATGGTGTCTCTAAAGGGGACCTCGCCCTAGCCATGTGCTCCTGGCTCATGAAAGTCAAAGGAGTCTTGCCATAAAGAAGCTGAACATTGACTATGCCCCACGGGGTGGCTGGTTTTATCTGTCTGGTTTCTAGTACAACACCACATTCCTTGGGTAGAGCGACCACATGGCCAATCCAGTCTCAGGGGTACTTGAGGTACAGCCCAGAAGGAGATCTGTCTGATTGGGTATCTCATGCTCCCTGTCAGGGCCAAGTCTACAAGTGTAAGACTACAGGGGGTGGCTGTGGTTGCTGTATGTCCTATAATTGTTATGTTAGCTATATGATGTGCTGGAAAGACAAAGGTATTGTTTTCAAGGTGGGGGGGCGCATCGGGCAGAAACAGCATAGAGGAGATAAAAGAAAATCATGGAGAAGTTAGGGTATTGTTTAGACAGATGGAGAAAATTAAGAGACAGAGAATAAGATAAGATCTGGTTGTGTCTTGATCTGTGTTCTTGGGCATTATCTACTTGTTCCAACATCTTAGGTAGAAGCTGTCCACATTAGATACCATCTGCTTCTGGAATCCTCGTCCAGTGGCCAATTCCCTATAGTTTTACTGTTGTATTGTGGTCAGTAAGACTTGACGAGGTCCTCTCAATCTGGGTTCTAGAGCGTCTTTCGTTGATGTCTCTTCCAGCACATCAAGTCTCACGTCGAAGGTCCCGTAGAATCTGCTGCAGAGGAATTCCAGGGAAGGCAGCCTCAGTCTGCAGACGGTGGAACTGGGCTTACACGATTAGCCCCTTACAGTAATTAGCAATTTCGCAGTGTAGTGGGTTCGAGTCTGGTAAAGTGGGGGAGATAGAAGCCTCGGGGGTCTCCCCACTGGCTCACAGGGCTCAGCCGGGCTTTCCGTGGGCTGGGTCTCATGGCCACCAAGGCTGGGGGAAGAACCCCAGGCCAAGCTGGACGGAGGGTCCAGGGAGCGCAGCTCGCTCCCGTGTTAAGATGCCATTTGTTGTCGACCTTTCCTGACCTTGAGGGAGGTGGGCGCAAGAAGCTTTGGGCTGGGGGTGCGCCCTTGCCAAGTCCCTTCACTGGAATTCCAGAACACTGGGAGCCTCCATCGCTCAGGAGAAGAGCAGGATCCCCAGGTGGGGAGAACGCAGCTGAGTAGTTTTTAGCTACTGCCAGGGCGGTAGCCGGGTGCCAAGGAAAAGCCTCTATCCTTCCAGAAAGCAGACCTGGGCTAACCAGGGCAGCTCCTGCCCCGAGAAGGGAGAAGGGGCGGCCGTGTAAACCCACTTGAGGACGTCCACAGGGCTCTGGCTGTTGAGGTATTGACCCTGCCCCACCTTTACAGGTTTACCAGGGTTATGTTAATTGACAGGTGGAACACAACTTAGTGCTCATCTTGCTTCTACCTTAAAGTGCTCCACCCTTCCCCCCTCCCTTTTTTTTTTTTTCTGAAGACAAAGTGCTGACCTGTAGCTGATTGCAAGCCTGGAGAAGCATGAGAGTGAAAAAACTGACAAGGACATTTTGCTGTTTTTTGTGGCATGTAGCATTTTTTGAAGAATAACTGAAATTATGATTGATAACACTGTACTATTTAGTCTAGTGTCCTGCAGATCAGGATGAGGATATGCCATGGACAGTGAGAGCTCTTTCGCATCTCTAGGAATTTTGTATCATCTCTAAATATTTATCTCAATAACCTTTTACCCATACAGATTTAACCAGCAGAAGTTTAGAAAATCTCATAGCTTATTAAAAAAATCTATTTCTAGACCTTTCTTTTTGTAAGGTGAAAGGGCAAATCCTTGGTGATGTTCCAGAGGCTCTCTGGAAAGTCCCAAAGAAAGTTTGAAAATAAAAAGACATCCTTTAAGGTTTGAGGTTGAGAAGGCAAAATGTCAAAAGTCAGGAAGTTTGAACCCATGGCTAAATAGGATCATAGGTCACTGACAAACAATAGCTGGTTACCTACTTAACTGACACGATAATAAAAGATTTTAAAAGTAAAGAGGAGGGAAAATGATTGTAAAACCTAAAAAAAAAAAGGCAAGAAAAACGTTCTTTTAAAAGTGAGAAGATTTGTTCTCTTAAACAATATAGGATGATAAAGTCAATATAAAATATCAATGAGGATATTAGTCTGATATGACATAGAACTTTGGTCTTCTAGGCAGAGTTCTCAGATTGCTAATAGATACAATCTCTCACTAAGAGCAAACCAATAATCAAAGAAAATCACATCATTTTAAGAGTGAGAAAACCAAATTCTAGTTTTGCACAAATAGACTGTTTGATATGAAAGCTCTTCAAAAATCTTATAAATAAGCCTATCAAATCTTCTTCATCATTAACCATGACAAATAAAATACATTTCCACAAACACTCTACAACTTTCTATATCCATTTAGGTTTTGTCCTACACTTCTCTGTTTCTCATTCTGTCATTTTTGGACAAAACTATCTTTTTCTTGGACAAAAATGCAGCCTGCATAACTTACATGCTTTTTTTCCAAAAAGACCCTGGAAATTATTTTCAACTGACACCTTATAAAACACAATATCTCTTGAAATGGTGTTTGTTAGAATAATAACTCAATTTGGTTAAACACTTAGTAAATATAAGGCTAGCATATTTGATCAGTAAACCTTCATAAATTTAGGAAGAACACACCGAAGTAGAATACAATTGTTTTCTTGTATAATTCTTAATATTGATAACTCATAAGACATAGCTGTTTTTATTTAACTAACAATAATAAATCAGTGCTGTTTGCCAAAAGTTTACCTAGATTATGTGCATGTGATTTTTTAAAACATTTGACTTTAATTCCACAAATAATCTTTTACACGGAGGTATTAGGAATTTGGTTTTCTTAATTTCTGGGACTTTAGGAATATTCATTTGTATGTAAGTGTTTATTTATCTTTACCCAATATGAACAGAACTCTTTCATGGGATTTGTATTTGTTAATTTGGTATTATCATCTGGACGTAGGAAAATATACCTCAAACTGACAGACTCAAATAAAAGCTTATAGTTTAATTAAAAAGTTTTCGGCCATAAGTCAAACACAAAAACAGGGCAACACAGAAAAACAAAGCTCACTGCTTCCATAAAGAGCCGGCTCTCTCTCTTCGCTCCAGTCTTGTGTTTTCATCAGCACTTTTGTTCTTGGCAGAGGGGACAGCGAGGTTGTTTATTATCACGAGGGCTGCAGCTTTCCCATGGTGGTTTGTGGAGACTTTGAGATTCTCTCGGCCTGACCGGATCCCCCGGAAGCTCCGCCCTCCCTGTGGCCCACGCGACTCAGTCTCCCGTGGAAGGAGGACCCGGTGGCCCCTGCGGGGTCAGTCAACCAGCTCCGGCCCCCTGGGGTCTAGCGGGGAGGTCTGGCCAGCAGGGGGGCGGCCGGCGCGGGCCGGGGCCTGGGCCGCGGGCGCCCCAAGGGGCTCTGGTCCTTCTGCGGGCGCTGGCGGGTCCCGCGTGGGGGAGACCTTGGGTCCCAGCCCTCAGCCCAGCTCGGGCCCGGCTTTCGGCTCCGCGCGGGGCGGCTGGTTCCAGGGGCGCGTCCCTCCTCGCAGGGCCTGGGCCGGCCGCCGGGGTGGGGGCGTCGGGGGGCGTCAGGGCAGCTGCGGGAGGGGCTGCGGGGGGCCGGGGCTCCCATCTGCCTGGAGCGTTTCGCCTGGGTGCGTTCTGGCCCTTCTCTCCCGTGCGCGTGGCGCGGAGCTGGGGGAGGCAGGGGCCTCCAGGGCCCCCGAGGTCCAGCCCCGACGCGCCTCTTCTTTCTTTAAGGCGCCCCTCAGTGCGCGGCTTCCTCCCGTACAGCCTCTCGGCGCGGCCACGCGGGACAGCGCGGCCCTCGTGTGTCCTCCTCGGGGGAGCGCGGGCCGCGGCGCTGATGGGGACGCAGGGGCTCTAGCAGGAGGGGGGGCGCCCGGCGCAGAGGCCCCCCGCTGCGGTCGGACGCGATGGCCCGGGCCTGGGGTTGCTCCCCACCCCCGCATAGCGGCCCGGGGACTGGAAGCCCAGGCGGCGCGTGGGGCTGAGCGCGGCACGGCGGGGACAGGAGGCCGAGTGGACAGGAGGGAGGGGCGGGCTCCCCGCGCCCCGCGGCCCGGGCGGGGGTCGGCTCAGCGGGCCTCGTGGGTCCCCCGCCCTGGGCTCCGAGGGAGACGACGGTGGAGCTGCAGCGACGGGACCCCAAGGCGGGGTCCGAGGGCAGAACGCCTCCACGCCCAAGGCGAAGGCGCCGACCGGAGCCCCAGGAGATGCACCTGCAGCGGCTGACGTGGCGCTCAGGCGCGGGAAGGGCTCCTGGGGGCCGCGCCGCGGCTACTGGACGGGGCAGAGGGGCTTTCTGGGTGCCCCCCCCGGCCGTTCCCGGAGCCCACAGCCCAGGGGACCCCTCATCCCCTCACCCCAGAGTTGAGTTTGCAGGGCCTGGCCCTTTGTCCAGGATACCAAGGTCCTGTGGCAACGTCCAGCCAGGCCCCTGTGGGGACGAGGCAGCTCGGGGCTCTGGGGACGGTGGATGACGGGGAAAGGAAGTGAGGGAAGTGGACTTGGCCCAGTGGTTAGGGCGTCCGTCTACCACATGGGAGGTCCGCGGTTCAAACCCCGGGCCTCCTTGACCTGTGTGCAGCTGGCCCATGCGCAGTGCTCATGCACGCAAGGAGTGCCGTGCCATGCCGCTGATAAGGATAGAAGTGGTCACAGAAGAACACACAGCAAATGGACACAGAGAGCAGACAACGGGGGGGTGGGGGGAGGGAGAGAAAAAAATAAAAAATAAATCTTCAAAAAAAAAGGAAGAGAGTCGACTCCTGTTGGCCGTGGAGGGAGTGTCCGTCCAGTGGGGGCTTGATCTTGTGTTGGTCAAAGGTACTGAGCCGAGGGCTCGACTGGCCATCTGGGTCCCCGCCTGCACAGGCATCTCACAGCTCAAAAGATAAAGGGGAGACTCAAGAGGGAATTCTAAGAAGTAGGCACAGGTCTGGGGGCTCTGAGGGGTCCCCTGGGGTTTCTCTGTGCCCCGTGGTCAGGTGGGCCCCATCATCTGCATTTTCTCAAGTGCCCCGAGGAAGCTGACCCTTTCCGGGCCTGGGGCCACCTCCTCTTCTGCCCGGGCCTCGGCTTTCTTGCCACATCCGGTGGCTCCATCCGATGGAGGTGACACGCCTTCTCTGGAACCCTCACAACCCCCTGCCCAGTGCATTGACGGATGGTGCCTCAACCTCCCCAAATCACCACCGTGTTGGCTCCACCACCTCTTCCTAGCAATGAGGAAACTGAGGCTGTGAGAAGCAGAGGGCCTGACCAGACCTCCCCAGGCAGGCAGGGAAAAGCCAGGGCCAGCGCCAAGGGCCACGCCAGGCTTTCCACGGCGCTTAGGAGAGCGCTGTCGCTTGGCACGTAGGCTGCGTGGCTGGTAGTGAGCTGCCTGTCTCAGGAAATATTCCGGAAGGCTCCGGACAGCCTCCGATTGGCTTCGGAGGACTTTGGGCGCTGAGTGGAAAGGGCCCTTCCAAAGCCCAGTGCTGGGATCCCGAATGGATCGCCTGTGGTTTGACCGACCCCAGAGGCGTTCTCCCATGGTGATCCCAGCACTGGGCTGGCTTAGAACCTTCCGGAATATTTACTTTGGTGTGCGCAGAGTCCTGGGGAGTCCGGTTAACGGGCAGAGCCCAGTCCGGGTGTCCTGGGGCATTTCTAACTCACGCCCAGGTGTGCCATCGCCACACGCCACAGAGCAGGCCGAGAGCGCAGGGCGCGGGAGACGGGGCCTGTGGCACAGCTGGCGTTCCCCAGGGCCCCCGAGAAGCCACCATGTTGCAGTTATTCCGCTCTGGTCCCCCCGCCACCTGACGTGGGGGTGCTGGCCTCCATTTCACAGAGGTGGCACGAGCGGCCCTGGGCAGAGCCGGGGGATTCAGCTCGCAGCCAGGAGACGGCTGACCTCTGCTCCTCCGGGTCTTTGCCGAGCTCACGGTGGGGGTCCCAGCCCCCTGGGACAGCCCTGTGCTCTTCCCGACCCCGAGCAGGCTGCCCCCCGCCTTCCAGAGAAGCTCCCTCCCCCGCTGCCCGGGGTCAGCGGGCAGCACCTCAGTGGACAGGAGCCTGGCCCGGGGCGGGCTGGCTGCCAGCTTCCCGGGCGGTGGGTCCTTTCCTGGTGGCTCACTGCCCGGGGCTCAGCTTTCCCGGCTCTTTCTAGATCTGATGCCCCCCCTCACCCGGGAGGAGAAGGAGACTGCGGGGCGGGGTGGGGAGAGGGGCAGGGCTGCCGGGTCCGGGCTCCCAGGGCGCAGGGTGGCTGAAGGGGCAGGCGTCTCGGCGCTGGCCCCGCTCCAGGCTTGGCTGCCAAGGCATCGTGGCCGGGTCCAGCCGGTCCCAGGGGCCACGGCTGAGCTCGTGCCAAGGGCACCGCGCTACCATGGAATGTTTCCACCAGGGCTGCCAGGCCCCGGAGCACAGGGCAGGGCGGCGAGGGCCGGCAGCCGTGCCAGGGCCTCGGGCCTCTCCGCGGGCTGCCCGGCCGCCCCGGGGGAGCCGCCGTGTCATATGTGGGCGCACCGCATCTCGCCGTGAAAAGGGGTGCAGCCCCGGCTCCCCCTCCCCAGACGCTCATGTCAGCTCGCCTGCTAATCCGTGGCTTGCGGACGGGAAGACACGGGGCCGGAGGCGGCTGCGGGTGAAACTCGATGAAGTTACAAGGCCTGGCACGGCGTGACGTGCCGTAAAACGTAACCCAACCCAGCACGACATAATGTGACATGACGTAAAACCCGACAAACGACATAAATCATTAAGAGGGAACACTTCGGGGGCATTTAGCAGCTCCGCGGAGCGGTATAGCCAGCACCTCTATCCTGCTCCAAACATTTGTCATCGCCCCAAAGGGAGCCCCTAAGCCCATGAAGCAGTGGCTCCCGTCCCCTCCCTCCCCAGGCCCCTGGCAACCCCCCTCTACCTTCTGCCTCCGTGGACTTGTCTACTCGGGAATTTTCAGAGACACGGAAGCTCACACCATGGGGCGCTTCGGCGCTGGCGTCTCGCACTCGGGGCGACGCTTTCAGGGCTTGGCACGCCGAAGCCTGGGTGAGGACTGCCTTCCCTCTGGGCCGAGGAATTTCCGTGGAGCGGACAGACCACGTGTGTCCATCCACTCGTCTGCGCTCCCGCCTTCGGGCGATCGTGACCAGCGCTGCAGTGGACTCGCCCGGGTGTGCGTGCAGGTTTTCTGAGTCCCTGTTTTCAATTCTTCGGGTTACATTCTCTTTTCGTTTCCCGGCTTTGAAAGCAAATGCTCAAACAGTGGGGATTTCGTGGCTCTGGCTTCGAGGCGAGGAGAAGCCCCAGTTCAAGGCAGCAGCAGGGCGATGCCTCCTCCCAAGACCGTGGCGCCCCGGGGCCGGCTCCCACGGACCCCCGGCTCGGCTCTTCCTCGCACGGCCGTGCACGCGGCGGCCCCTCTTGACTCTGCCTCCTTTCTGGGCTTCACGGCTGTTCAGCTTCTGGCCGCTCCCTCCGGCTTCCACTCCCCTTACAAAGAACTCCAGTAACCAGGAGGAAAGCTCAGACCGACTCCATCAGAGCATACCTGAACTGAGGCAACTTCCCCAAGAAATCTCATTTACGGTGGGTCCACTCCCACAGGAATGGGTTAGCCTTGAGAAGATGTTTTCCCTACAAATAATTAGCAGTGGGATTAGCGGTTCACACGGTAGTTCCAGGCCCAGCTTCCCAGCAGCCCCCACACTGTTTTAGGAGATTTCCTTTTAACGCCCCAGAACAGGGGATGGACGCAGGCTGACCACGCCAGCCTGCCCGGGCAGGGGAGGCATCAGGCCGTCACGCAGGGGAGAGATGTATTCAAGGCGCCCACACCGTGGCCCGTGGCCTCTGACCACACCAATCGAGAGCCTTCGCGATTGGATTCGATTTTCCCAAGCCTCACCGGGGAACTCCCAGGGAAGGTGGGAGATGTGGTCTTCACCTCCAGAGGCCGCACGTGGCTGGCCTTCCCTGGCTGAGGAGAGGGCCCCGGGCACGGCATTTCACGTCTCAGGTCCCTCACCTGTGAGATTGGACCAGGTGGGGTTGTGGTGGGAAAGGTGGTCCCAGCCAGGGTCGCCCCCCGTGAGCCTTGCTTTACCTTCACTGTTCTCAAATGGGGACGTGCTTGTAAAGCCCCTGGCCAGGGCCCGGCAAGAGTGGATGCCAGGCGAGCGGTAGCTGTCGGTATTATCACCGCCGTCGTTGTCGTTGCCGTGGGGGATGCTTCATGCCACCTTTTCCTGTTCTCTTGCCGTGTTGGCCCAGGACCCAAAGGCTGAGAACAGAAGACCTCCTAGAGCAGGGGTGCACCACCTGTGTGGTGGGCGTGGCTCGGGGCCGGTCTGCGGGGTCTTGGTTTGCCAGGCCCCTCTGACAAATACCCCACACTGGCTAACTTGGACTGCCAGAATTTATGGGCTCATGGTTTGGGAGGTTGGAAGTCCAAAATCAAGGTCTTGCATCTCTGCCTCCATCACGTGGCGCGCTCTTTCTCCGTCACGTGGCACTGTCTCTCTCCAGCAGATGACACACTCTCCCTTGCATGGCTCTCTCCATCGCATGGTGCATTCTCTCTCCGTCAGATGATGTGCTCTCTCCATCAGATGATGCGCTCTCTCTCCATCACGTGGTGCTCTCTCCCTCATGTGGCTCTCTATCACATGGTGCATTCTCTCTCCATCAGATGACATGCTCTCTCTCCATCAGATGACGTGCTCTCTCCATCACGTGGTGCTCTCTCTCACCATGGTGTCTTCTGACTTCCTGCTTCTCCTTCCGTGTCTGGTTTCCCTTGTGTGTAAGGACTTCAGCCATATGAAGTCCCTCCATTCAGTTCAGTAAAGAGACAGCTTCTCCAAAGGTTCTCTTTACAAATGGGGTCACATCTGCAGGACCGGGGCTCAAGACCTGAACGTGCCTTTTGCAGGGGACCCCATTCAGTCCCCAACATGCAACATCGGCTCCTCATCCATACCACAGCTTCCAAATGCCACATGAGAGACTGGCCAAGTCCTGGTGTTGCAAAACGCCCTCTTTGTTATAGCTCATGGTTCCGTGGGCCACGGACCCAGGCAGGGCTTGGCTGGGCGACTCTTCTGCTCCATGTGGAGCTCACCCATGGTGCTCAGCTGGTGGGTGGTCTGGTCTGGAGGGCCCACGATGGCTTCACCCACACCTGGCTCCTTGGTGAGGACGACTGGCAGGCTGGGCTCAGCTGGGACTGTCCACCTGGACCCTACATGGAGCCCATCCAAAAGGGCGGTCTCAGGGCAGTGGGGCTTCTGCTGGGAGGGCTAGCATGTGTTCATTAACTCATTTTCTCGTTCACTCATTCAACAGGTATTTACTGTGTACCCATCCTGTGCCAGGCCCTTATAGGGGGAGGGGATGCCCGGCTGATCAAAAGAAAGTCCCATCCTCATGGTGCTTCCATCCTATGGGTAAAATAAATGAAAACAAGATAAATAAAAGAGATCATGAACTAGAGAGTGAAAAGTAGAAAATATAAATCAAGAAGAAGAAACATGAAATGTTGGAGGAGGCTGTCAACATTTTAGATTCCATGGCCAGGGGTGATACTTGGGTAAGTCCTGGTGTAAGGGTACAGAACATGCCAACCTTCTCAGGCAGGAGGGAGAGCTGGTGCAAAGGCCCTGAGGTGGGACTGGTGTGTGGCCAGAACAGCCCGGACCTGGGGTGGCAGGAGCACCGTGAGAAAGACAAGCTCCCAGGGATGAGCTCAGAATGGTGTGAGGTTGGCTCTGGAAGGATTCTGACTGCTATTGAGCGGCTTTGAGCAGAGACTGGTAACACACGACTTCCATTTTATCGGGATCACTCTTAGGCTCAGTTGAAAGACTCTGGGGCCAAGGTGGCAGCAGGGAGAGTCGTTGGGAGGCCCCTGCCTGTGGGGGCTGGAGCAGGGTGAGAGCAGTGTGAGGGAGACGTGTCTGCTTCCTGGATATGTTTGGCTGACAGGAAGAGATGACCGGATTTGCTGCTTCTCTGGACAGGTGCCTGAGAATTGAGGAGCCAATAAAGACCCGAGGTTGGGGCTGAAGCAAAATGGAGCTGCCATTTTGGAATGGGGAAGATGGCGGAAGGTGCAGGTTGGGTGGTCTTAGTTTGCCAGTGCTGCTATGACAAACACCACAGACTAGTTGGCTTTGACGACGGGCATTTATCGCTTCATGGTTTGGGAGGTACAAATCCAACATCAAGATATCCACTGGTCAGACTTTCTCCTCAAGTCTGTAGTGGTCTGGTGCTGGCTTGCCGGCAATCTTTGGGGTTCTCTGCCTCTGTCACAGAGCAGTCTTGCTCTTTGTCTCTAACTTCTACTTCTGAGTCCATTTCCTCTGCCCGTAGGGACCTCAGCCATATTGGGTTCAGGCCTTCCCTCGTTCAGCGTGGCCACACTTTAAATAATACGTCTTCAAAGACCGTATTTACAAATCTGTTCACACCCAGAGGATACAAACTTGAGCATGTCTTTGGGGGGAGGGCATGATTCAGTCCCCAACAGTCTGACCCTCAAAAGACGTATCCTTCCCACAGGCAAAATACAACCACCTCATCCCAACATTCCCAAAGCTCCAAGTCATTTCAGTCCAACATCTCATCAAAATCGGTTATAAGTGTGGTTTGTCCTGTCCTGAGACAAAATTCCTCTCCAGCTGTAGACCTGTGAACCTAGAAACAAGCCAACTAGTTCCAAAATACAGTGATTGGACAGGCTGTAGCAGTTTGGTATGGTTATGAATTCCAAAAATAAACATTGGATTATGTTTGTAATCTGGTCTGTACCTGGGCATGATTAAGTTATGATTAGGGCTTTGATTGGGCCATGTCATTTGGGCGTGGAGTCCCCACCCACCAAGGGTAGGATAAAAGGCATGGCAAAGGACAGAACTGGTGGGTTTTATGTAGGAGCTTGATGCTGAAACCTTAAGTTGGAGCCCTGAGAAGTAAGCTCATGGAAGAATGAGAAGTCAGCCCCAGGAAGAGAGGAACCCTGAACCCAGAGAGAAGTAAGCCCTGAGAAGAGAGGAACTTTGAACCCAGAGAGAAGCAAGACCCTGGAAGGGAGGACCCCAGGAAGCCTGAACCCTCGCAGACGTCAGCAGCCATCTTGCTCCAACATGTGGAAATAGACTTTGGTGAGGGAAGTAACCAATGCTTTATGGCCTGGTATCTGTAAGCTCCTACCCCAAATAAATACCCTTTATAAAAACCAACCAATTTCTGGTATTTTTCATCAGCTCCCCTTTGGTTGACTAATACACAGGCATAGACTAGGCATTCCCATTCCAGAAGGAGAAAACTCGAAGGAAAACAGGGACCCTAGATCCTAAGCAGGGCCACTCCCTTAGATTCTGAGAGTCACCTGTGGATCCATGCTTTGTCCTGCAGGCCGGCTGGAGTGTCAGCCCTGCCCCTTCCAGGAACTGAGGTGGCAGCCAGGCTCTCCCTGAATTCTGGGGCTGAGGTCCCACTTTCTCCAAGCACCAGAGTATACCAGAAGGCCTGCCCATACAAATAACTTGGTGGTGGCCTTCGTTTTGGGTCTGAGGAGACCTCTTCAGTACAGGAGCTGGCTTCCACAGCTCTGCCCTTGACCTCCTTCTCTCTTCATCTGGTCCCATCTCTGTCCCTTTCAGTCAAGGCTTCTGCTCATGCAAAATTCTCAAATACCTGGTCAGTTGTCCCTGCAGTTCAAGGAGGTCAAAGCCGTCAGGCCCAAGGACCTTCCACAGATACTTCCTGGAAAACCACATTTCTCTTCCTGAATTCCCACACAGGTGACAGGATCTGAGTCCTATCTAATCTCTTCAGCAAGTGACTCTAGAGCCACGCCCTCGCAGGGAGCCCTGTTATCTGGGGACTCACCTCCCAGGAACCTGGGAAGCACTTTCAGGACTGCTTCTGCCCAAGTCTCAGAGCACGCTATCAGAGAGGCTGAGAAGCTTCCAGATCAAGTGCTGGCTCCTCAGTGCTTCACAGTTCAGTCCTCAGTTTATCTGTCTCCTCCCTCATTTTACCAGAGGCAACAAGGGGCAGCCAGACTGTGCCTTCCACACTCAGCTTGGGAATCTCCTCAGCCGAGTTCATCTCTAGCAAGTTCTGCCTCCCATTAAACACCAGAACTCAATGACGCCAACCTTTCTGCCACTTTACAACCAGGCTCGCCTTCTCCGAGGTTCCAGTGATGCATTCAATTGGCCAGGGCAGCCCAGACACACACACAAGTGGATGGGCTTGAACAGCAGGAATTTATTGTCTCATGGTACGATGGCTGGAAGTTCAATGTCAAGGTTTTGGCAGGTGGTGCTTCCCCCAGCGCCGGCTCACTCACGCCTCCATCACGTGGCCTTCGGTGTCTCTGCCTCCTCCTCGGTCTTCTCCTCTGTGTCCGGTTTCTTTGAAGACCTCAGCCATATCATGCCCAGGCCACCTCATTCTGCTTGGCCACATCTTACCAATAACGTCTTCCTGTTTTCGGGTGGGTTCACACCCACAGCACCGGGATTAGGGCTTGAACATGCCCTCGTGGGGTGGAGGCGGCCAAGTCAATCCTCGGCAGAAGGGGACAGTGGGAGCCCCGTTTGGGGCGAGCTAAGCTTGGGGAGCTTTGACGCCAGAGACGCTGAGGCTGCCCCTGGGTAAGAAGTTTAGGGACCCAGGATTGGGACCCAGGCTGGAGGTGTCCCTGGAATGGCAGGAGCAAGGACATGAAGGAGAGCCCTGGGGTGGGAGTCCTGGGGACCCCGCCCGGGGGGGCGGGGGAAGAGGGCCCATCAGCATGAGACCAAGAAACGGGCCCAAGGGTGAGAGGAGCACGCAGGACTGGAAGAGGGCTCAGCTCTGTGGGGTGCTGGTGGGGCAAGCGGGGAGGGGGCCAAGGGCTGCCCCTGAGGGGCCAGCATGGTCACAGTGACCTTCAGTGGCTCCGCAGGCCCAAGGGCAAGGGAAGAGGCTGCCCAGAGGGTTCTGGAAGACAATTGCAGAGAAGTTGGAGAGAGCGGGTGAGGACAGCTCTCCCAAGGGCTGGGGAAGGAGAGAAGTGGGACGACATGGTTGTTTTTAAGGCAGAGAAAATAACAACAGGTTTCGCTGTTGGAGGCTACAAAGGGAGGTGTCGATGAAGCAGGGCCAGTCGGTTGTGGGTGCCGTGCCCCCGGTGGGCAAGGGGGCTGCGTCCAGCATGTGGGGTCTCCTGGGGCAGATGTGGCTGCCATGCCCCCGGGCGGGCGAGGGGGCTGTGTCCAGCGTGTGGGGTCTCCTGGGGCAGACGTGGGTGCCATGCCCCCGGTGGGCAAGGGGGCTGTGTCCAGCGTGTGGGGTCTCCTGGGGCAGACGTGGGTGCCGTGCCCCTGGTGGGCAAGGGGGCTGCGTCCAGCGTGTGGGGTCTCCTGGGGCAGACGTGGGTGCCGTGCCCCCGGGCGGGTGAGGGGGCTGAGTCCAGCGTGTGGGGTCTCCTGGGGCAGACGTGGGTGCCGTGCCCCCGGGCGGGTGAGGGGGCTGTGTCCAGCGTGTGGGGTCTCCTGGGGCAGATGTGGGTGCCGTGCCCCCGGTGGGCAAGAGGGCTGCGTCCAGCATGTGGGGTCTCCTGGGGCAGATGTGGCTGCCATGCCCCCGGGCGGGTGAGGGGGCTGCGTCCAGCGTGTGGGGTCTCCTGGGGCAGACGTGGGTGCCGTGCCCCCGGGCGGGCAAGGGGGCTGCGTCCAGCATGTGGGGTCTCCTGGGGCAGACATGGGTGCCGTGCCCCCGGGCGGGCGAGGGGGCTGTGTCCAGCACGCGGGGTCTCCCAGGGCAGCTGTGGACGCCGCATAAGGGCCCTGGGAGGGCAAGGCGGCCGCAGCTGGGAGCGGGCCCGGGGAAGTGGGGCCCTCGGGAGCTCCAGGGACCCTCAGGCCGGCCTTGGGAGGTGCAGTCGGCGCAGGACGCCACGTCACAGCACTCAGCCCCCCAAACTAGAGCCCTTCACCCCAATCGCCGCCCCCAGCCCTCCCCGCCTTGGGAGTGGGTGCAAGGAGAACACGCAAAGGGCCGGGGGTGGGGGATGGGGGCAGAACAAACCCAAGCCCCCCACGGCACTTCTCGGGGACGCACGGGGCCCAGGCAGGGGGAGGGGGACGTCTCCAAAGGGGTGCACGTGTCCAGGGTCCTTAGGCCGAACTGGACTTAGGACCGAAGCCTCTGGGGCCTCCGCGTCGCCGGGGGTTGGCGGGGGAGCCCCTCAGACCTGCCGAGGCTTCGCCAGGGTTGGTCCGCGCCGGCGCGCGAGCCCCGGGCGCGGGTACAGAAGCGTGGGACTGCCCGCTCCTCCACCAGCGCCTCCAGCCGCGCCCCGCGAGGCCGCCCCCCGGAGCAGGGAGGCGGGGGCTTCTGGCACAAGTGCAATGAGGTGCACGGGCTGCACCGGCTGAGATCGGGAGGGGGCATCCTGGGGACAGGGTCAGCAGAACACAGGGTCGAGGCGGGTGGGGGACGGGCGGTGGCCCTCAGGGTGCCGGCGAGGAGGGGCTCGGGGACTTGCCCCCAGGCCGTGCGCAGAGAGCGTGCCCCTGGGCCTGCCCTGAGCTCCGGCGTGGCGCTCCCCGCAGGCTCCCGGTGCAGGGGGGGATGTGGGGGGCCCCGCCGAGCCCTGGGGCCCCGCTCTGTGGGGGGGCTAATTACCGCTGCTGTCAGACGCCTTCCTCCCCAGCCTTCGAGTTACTTAAAAATAACTCATACAAAGTGAGTCACTCGCTCCGCCTGGTTGCCAAGGAGCAGGCTCGTCTAACGCACCCTGCAAGCTCGGGGCCGGGGGGTCCCGGCGCGCGGAGCCCACCGCCTCCGGCGCCCTCCCCTGGGTGGCAGACGGCAGCGAGGGGCGCCCCGGCCCCTTCCCCGGGAAGCCTCTGCGGCCGGCACCAGGCGCCCCGCTGCTGCCCTCGCCCAGCCCCGGGGGAGGGCGCTCGGTGGCCGGCGGGAGCCCGCGTGCGGCAGGAGGCCCTCCACGTGCCCGTGGCTCGGCTGCGTCTCCGCGTGTCGCCCAGCGGCCCCTGTGCGTGCGCGTGTGCGTGCGCTTCGTTGTCTCCGTTCTGCGGGTGGGGCTCACGCCAGCCCACGGACTCGGTTCAGAGGGTTCACGCTGGGAGACGTGGTGACAGGTCCCGCTGGGTTAGCCGGAGAGGCTGGTCCACAGAGGGGGGCCCCTAAGATGGTCAACGTTCACCCGTAAGAT
Source organism: Dasypus novemcinctus (assembly GCF_030445035.2). NCBI lineage: Eukaryota > Metazoa > Chordata > Mammalia > Cingulata > Dasypodidae > Dasypus > Dasypus novemcinctus. The sequence goes on from NC_080673.1 coordinate 205,417,750, forward strand.
GATACTAAACTCGGTGATACCAACTGTTGGCCCAGTAGGTGTAAGAGGCACGTGCATTGAAATCCTTACGATTTTCTCTACATCTTACCCCAGAAATGCCCCAGGCAGGGCTTTAACCTACGGAACAATCGCAGATGTGTCGGCCAGTTAGCCACGAGGGCGTCTGCCTGCTCACGAAGGGGAACTTGGCGAGAGGACTGTGTTGAAACAACCCGAGTGTCCAACAGAAGGGGATCGAGGAAATGATTTGGAATTCTTGTGGGAGGCAGAATAATGACCTGAAGACTCCCACGTCTAATCCCCAAAACCTGTGACTATGACACCTGACCGCACAGGGCACTTGGCTACCGAGTTAAGGCTCTTGAGATGGGGATCCCCCTGGACTATCGGGGATGGTGGGGGTGTCCCCACCTTACGAGAGGGGGCAGGAGGGTCGGAGGCAGAGAGGGGACACGTAGGGGCCGAGCAGAGAGGGTGCGACGCTGTGGGCTGCAGGAGGGGGCCACGAGGCAGGGGACGCGGGCGGCCTCTAGACGCTGGCCAAGGTGGCGCAGCTCTGCCCGGAGCTTCCAGAAGGAGCGGCCGTGACACCTCGACCTGGGCTCCTGACCCCCGGGCCGTCAGGGCACACGCCCAGGGTTTTAAGCCTCCGGGCCCGCGGTCTCTTGTTCGAGGGGCCGCAGGAAACTGCCCAGCGGTGTCCACATGGGGGGTCCCGGGCCACACGGAGCCGAGAGGCCCCCCAGGGCGCTGTAAGAGCACAGGCCAGCTGCGGGCCGCCGCACGTGGCGCCTTTGCTTCGGTTTGCTCATTCGCTGTCACGAGCGCTGCGCCGCGAGGCCCGGCTGGGGCCCGGGGGCAGGGCCCAGGAGGGGAGGCCTGGAGCGAGGCCCATGGCTCGTGGCAGGGTGCTGGCGGGGGGGACGGCAGGCCAGGAAGCCTTCTCCAAGGAGGGGAGCACACGAGGGTGAGGCCAGGGCAGGGCGCACTCAAGTGAGGGTGGCGGGCGCAGGGGGACGGGGCAGCAGCTGGGGACGCTGGGGGTGGCCTCCAGGAAGGCCGGCTGGCTGGAGTGGGGCAGGGGGAGGCAGGGCAGCCCCCGGGGACCTAGGCAGGGCGGGCACGGCTGACATCGGGGCCTGGGGCTGCTTGTACTTAACCGCCTCCTTCCTGTTAGGCAGGGGACCCCAGGAGACCAGGGGCTCTGCGCGGCGGGCAGGGGGTTTGAAGGGCCGCTGTCCCCCGGCTCCAGGGCAGGGCCGGGCACCCGTGGGGCCCAGGAAGGGGAGCGTGGCTGCCTGCCTGGGTGAGCAGCGGCTGGAGACGGGCAGGGAGGCCTGGCAGAGGCGGCCCGGAGCCCCCCGGCCTGGCCCGCGTCCTTGAGGACGCCACACCGTCCTCCCCGGAAGCCGCCCCCCGCCGCCCCGGGCAGAACCCTGCCCCTTTCCCGGCCCCCTCCCCAGGGGATGCCCCCACCCAGAGCTGGACCCCATCCGTCAAGCTCAGCCCCTGGGCTCCCCAGGGCACCGCTGCGTCCCAAGCCTTCAGCACCCATGGCGACGCCCCCGGCCCCTCTCAAGCTTTCCGCGGCGCCCATCCGACCTGCCCGCTGGGCCCACGGGGCTCCCACGGGGCTCCCACGGTCTTCCCCACCCGGCCCCACGGCCCCTCCTCCATGGAGCCGCCCAAGCCAGCAGCCGGGCACCAGGCCCCTCCGGCCAGCCCCCGGCCCCCAGGGCTGCTTCTTTTTTTTTTAAAGATTTATTTATTTCTCTCCCTCCCCACCCATCCCGATTGTCTGTTCTCTGTGTCTATTTGCTGCATCTTCTTTGTCCGCTTCTGTTGTCAGCGGCATGGGAATCTGTGTTTCTTTTTGTTGCATCATCTTGTTATATCAGCTCTCTGTGTGTGTGGCGCCATTCCTGGGCAGGCTGCACTTTCTTTCGCGCTGGGTGGCTCTCCTTACGGGGTGCACTCCTTGCACGTGGGGCTCCCCTACGCGGGGGACACCCCTGTGTGGCAGGGCACTCCTTGTGTGCATCAGCACTGTGCATGGGCCAGCTGCACACGGGTCAAGGAGGCCCAGGGTTTGAACCGCGGACGCCGCACGTGGTAGATGGACGCCCTAACCACTGGGCCACGTCCACCGCCCAGGGTTGCTTCTTGAAAGTTCCTTTCCCTGCCCTCCATCACAGCCCTGGCCCAGACCATCCCCACAACCCACCCCCCACCGGGTGTTCCTGCATCCGCCCATCGCTGCCTTCAGCCTCCCCACCCCATGCCCTCCTGCTCAGTGGAGCAATCACCTAAACGGACCCCCGCCGCGCTCCCTGTCTAAATTCCTCCGTGGCTCCCCAGTGCTTTCGGTGTGGTCTCATGCCCTTGGTCTGTGTCCCAGCTCTCCATGCCCTGCCCCTGCCGACCGCTTTGGAGCGTCTCCTGCCCTTGCCGGACGGGACCGCCTCCCCTTCTCTCCGCCCACCTGCTGTCTCTCTGCCCTCCCCGCTGCACGCTGCGCCTTCGCACACACCCTTCCCTCCACCTGGAGCCCTCTTCCCCCCTCCCTGGCCCGGCTGACCCCTCCTCTCTGTTGACAAGGCGGCTCATCCCTAGGCCTTCCCGTGTGTGTCCAGCGCGCAGCCCCCACCCTGCGACGCACGCGCGGCCTCTCGAGGTCTGCTGCCCCAGCCTGAGCCACCCTGGGGCTCAGGGATGGCGACGGTCGGCCTGGGGCCTGGACCAGAGAGATCTCCCACAGGACGGTCCTTGGGAGAGGCGGGGCAGGAGGAGCGTCTCGGCAGCCAGAGCCGGTGCGCCCTGCTCCCATCAATAGCAGCTCAAGAGCCCCTGGGTGGCTCCCTCCGGAGGAGAAGGCAGAGCGGCAGGGAGCTGGGGGCGCCAGCCCGGGCCCCCAGGGCTGCCGATGGGCCCCGGGAGGGGCAGGCCCCGCCCCACCCTAAACTCTGGTCTGTCCCCCTGCGCCGCCATCCTGACCCGCGCATGCCCCGCCACCTGCTCGGCTGCAGGACCTACCGGGGAGCGGAGGCCCGAGAGGGGCAGATGGGCCAGGACCGCCCAGCACGCAGCCAGCCCCGCCGCCGCGGGACACTGCCCCTGAGCTCCCTCTGGGGACCCCGGCCCGTCCGGCCCCCACAGGCCTGTGGCCGAAACTGACCTGTAGGGCCGCGTCGGGGTCCCCGGGGGCTGTGCACTGCGGCAGGGTCGGCTGGATTTCCGCCTCTGGTGCGGTGGAGGAAGTCTGGGGGCTGGAGTCCGGCAGGCAGCGGCCCCCCACTGCCGTCCTGGCCCAGGCTGGGGCCCCCCAGCCCCCCGGGGGGCGGCGGCAAACTCCAGGCCCTGAGCTCCATGAGAGATGGCAATTGCCCGATGGCTGCGCGTGGCGCTGGCCTTCAGAGTGGCCTTAAAATCGCCGCGGTGGGGCGATCACATTTAAGCCTGGGAGACGTCACGCTTGACCGGCTTCCATTTCTGGCCGCCGTTGGGAAAAGCATCAGAAGCCCCCACCCCCTGCTCCAGAGCCTGCAGGGGCCGTGGGGGGCAGGGCCGAGGGGCAGCCACTGTCAGGGCAGGGCAGGCCCTCCCCACGGGGTCCCACCTGAGCCGCCCACTTGAGTCCCCCTACCTGGAAAGAGGCTCAGGTGGGGAGGATCAGGTAGGGGGACTCAAGTGGGCGGCTCAGGTGAGGGCCATCTAGACTCCTACCTGAGTCTCCCTACCTGTCCTCCCCACCTGAGCCCTTCACCTGCACCCTCCCACCTAGACTCCCACCTGAGTCCCCCTCCTGAGTCCCCCTACCTGATCCTCCCTACCTGAGCCTCCCCACCTGGACTCCCACCTGAGTCCCCTCCTAAGTCCTCCCTACCTGATCCTCCCACCTGAGTCTCCCTCGAGTCCCCCTACCTGACCCTCCCCACCTGGATCCTCCTCACCTGCCCCCCCACGTGCTTTCCAGTTTCCTGAATGGAGCCTCCTTTGCAGGCTGGCGCAGCCTGCCCAGCCCTCCTCGTGCTCTGCGGCTGCCGTCCACGGTCTGGTCAACCCCGAGAGCCCCGGTGGGGGGTCCCCTGAGCCCTCTAGCCCCAGCGGGGGTACCTGCTGCGTGTGCCTGACAGCTCAAGGCTCCCAGCTGCCACGACCGCTGTTCCTTAAATAGCAGAAAGGAGGAAAAGACCAGCAAAGACATCACGAGGGAGAGAGCGATCAGAATCTAAAGTTGACGGGTGACAGGTGTCAAAACCAGGAGTTTCGGGGGCGGGGAGCATCTCATCCAGCTCCCAAGATTCCTCGATTCATTTGTTCACTAACAGAGGCCGCGTCAGGCACCTACTGGGCGCCAGGCCCTGAGCCGGGGGCTGGGGGCTGGGAGCCTGTGGTAGAGACCCCACTCTGGGGCTGCTGTCCACAGCCACGTGGTCTGGAACGAGTCCCTGCTTGGCCTCCCTGGGACTCAGTTTCCCCACCTCTGGCAGGAGTGGCTTGAATTAAGTGCTTCTTGGTAAGGACATAAAATGTAATAAAACGGGGCCTGAGACCTGCCCCAGGGTTCCGGCTGGGTGGCAGCTCCTCTCCGCAGCCATCGCCACCCACCTGGAGAGAAGCTGCTAGAAGATGAGGTGCAGAATCCCTGCCTGGCAAGGCCAGTCTCCTCCCCTTCCTGGGCGTGCACGTGGACTCCCGTGGTCGGGGAGCCACATGACGAGCTCTGGCCGAGGGGCTGTGAGCAGACGTGACACGTGAGGCACCTGGAGGCGGCTGTGTGTTCCCCGCATCCTGCCTCGCCCTCTGACGTGGTGGCCCTGAAGGCCAGGGCTGAGCCAACGGCCCCCAGCTGCCTGGCCCCAGTGTAACGCACAGAGCCCTTGCAGCCCTGGTTGGACAGGAGCCTTCGTTGTGTTAAGCCACAGGACTGCAGAGTTCATTTGTTACCAAGCGCAGGCTTGCCTGGCCTGACCAATACACCAGGGGCTTCTCTTCAGTTTGCCCCCTAGGCTGCTCCAAAGTAAGGATTCGCATTGGGATCGGCTCTGCGGAAACACAGCCGCCGTGGAGGACACCCCTCACCCCACCCCTGGTGCAGGGTACGGTTTTTAAATAGGCTCATCTTCTGCAGTTTACAGTTTAGAACGAGCCGAGGATACGGGCAGATTTGACAGCGCAGATCGAGCAGATCCACCAAATCGCAGGCACAGCCTGGAGCCCCCACAGGTGAGCCTGCACAGGAACTGAGCTCTTTGCACCCCGTTTTCTCTTCAGTCGAGGGGGCTAAGAATAGCTCCTGCTGCGCAGTCACCATGGGGGAAAGGAGCTGGCACAGGCAAGCTCTGAGGAGCCGCCTGCACGGGGGTGCAGGGCGGGCGCCCACACCCGGGCCGCTCGGTGCCCTGGGATCCCGGCTGCCCCCCAGGACGCCTGCGCCTCTGTGCCTGGGACCGCGCGGGGCCCGGAGGGGCTGGGGTACGCCCCCACCTCGCACCAAGGGGCTTCCACTGCCCACAGCACAGAGCCACGCTCGGGGCTGGCCCTGGAGGGGCCATCTGCAGCCCTTTCCACGACGCCCCGTGACGTCCGGGGTGCGAGCAGGTGGGGAGCGTCTTCCGGCAGGGCCTGGGGCTTCCTGGCCCACAGCCCAGGCTCCAAGCACAGACCAGGGAGCCTGCGGGGTGCAGTGTAGAGAACGGGGCACTGAAACAGCTCCACCACCTCCCGTGGCCTGGGCCAGCCCCGCCACGCCCAGGGGGTCTGACCCTCCTCCATAAATCAGGAAAACGTGCCAAGGACAGGCCTACTGTGAGCAGGATGAGAGAAGGCACCGAGAGACGGAGAAGCGGGAGGCCAGGGAGCAGGACTGACCTTCAGCCAGCAAGCGCCCCTTCCAGACTGGAGCGGGGCGGGGGCAAGCACCCCTCGGCAGCGGGAGGGGTGTCCTCACTTAGTCATTCAACAAACCCTAGGCAGCCCTCACTGAGGGCCAGTTGCTACTCAGAGCCTTACGAATACCAACCCCTTTTCTTCATTACTCCTGACGTCCACCCTCGCAGCAGGTATGGCAGAGCAGAGCAGAGCAGAGCATAGCACAGCACAGCACAGCACAGCACAGCATTACGTAGTATAGCATAGCATAGTGCAGCACAGCATAACAGCACAGAAGAGCACAGCACAGCAGAGCACAGAATAAAATAGCCTAGCACAACATAGTACAGGACAGCACAGTATAGCAGAGCCTATAGGAGCACAGAATAGCAAAGCACAGCAGAGCAGAGCAGAGTATAGCATAGCACAGCACAGCACAGCATAGCATTTCACAGAATGGCATTGCATAGCACAGCACAGCAGAGCATAACAGAGCACAGTTTAGCACAGCACAGCACAGCATGGAATAGCATAGCATAGCCTACCATAGCACAGGACAGGATAGCATTGCCTAGAATAGCACAGCATAGCAAAGTATAGCATGGTATAGAAGTTTGATATGGTTTTGAATTCCAAAAATAGATATTGGATTATGTTTGTATCTGGTCTGTACCTGGGCCTGATTGAGTTATGATTAGGGCTTTGATAGGGCCACATCATTAGGGCATTGGCGTGGCAAAGGTCAGAGTTGAAGGTTCTTAATGTTGGAGTTTGATGCTGAAGTCTTAAGCTGGAGCCCCAGGGAAACAGAGCTGTTCCCCTAATAGTCTACAGCTGACCTTGTGGAGGAACTAGAGGAGCTGAGCCCAGAGGAACCCAGGAAGCCTGAACCCTCACAGACGTCGGCAGCCATCTTGCTCCAATACGTGAAAATAGACTTTGGTGGGGGAAGTACCTTATGCTTTATGGCCTGGTATCTGTAAGCTCCTACCCCAAATAAATACCCTTTACAAAAACCAACCAATTTCTCATATTTTGCATTAGCATCCCTTTGGCTGACTAATACATATGGCATAACATAATGCAGCTTAGATGAAGAAGATATAGAAAGTACAGCATAGTATAACACAGCATATGTGAGGAAGGTAGTATAGTAGAGTGTAGTGCAGTGTAGTGCAGTGTAGTGAAGTGTATGCAGCAAAGTATAGTATGGTAGGGCATAGTATAGTATAGTATAGTATAGTATAGTATAGTATAGTATAGTATAGAGGAGGTAGGTATTTAGCATAGCACAGCCTAACAAATGATATAGCAAAGTATAGCATGGCATACTATATTATAGCATAGATAAGCAAGGTATAGTAGAGTATAAACAGATGAGGAAGGTATAGTATAGTACAGTACAATATAGTATATGTGAGGAAAGTAGTATAGTGTAGTATAGCTTATATGTGGAAGGTATTTAGTGTATGTGGTATTTTGAAGATTTTATGGCATGGCATAGATGAGGAAGGAAGAGTGGAGTAGAGTATGTAGATGAGAAAATAGAGTATGGAAGAAGAAGATATAGTATGGATGATAAAGAGAGTGTAGCATAGTATACTACATTATAGCATATGATAGAATAGTGTAGCATAATGTAGTATAGCATAGCATGGCATGGGATGGCATGGCATGGCATGGCATGGGATGGCATGGCATGGTACGGTACGGTACGGTACGGTAAGGTATGGTATGGTATGGTATGGTATAGTATAGTATAGTATAGTATAGTATAGTATAGATGAGGAAGGCATTTAGTGTAGCATAGCATGGCATAAATGAGAAGGGAGAGTAGAGTAGAGCAGAGGAGAGCAGAGCAGAGTATGGACGAGGAATGTGGTATTGTAAGGTATGGTGTGGTGTATGGTATGGCATGGCATGGCATGGTACAGCATAGGGAAGATGTGGAAGGTATTTAGAAGAGTATGGTATTGCATAACAGAGCATAAAGATTGCATAGCATGGCACAACTGAGGAAGGTATAATACAGTAGAGTAGAATATGGATAGGAAGGTAATTTAGTATAGTATGGTATAGTATAGTAATAGTATAGTAGAGTATAGCGCAGATGTGAAAGGTGTTTAGCATAGCATAGTATTGTATAGCAAGCATAGCATAACATAGCATGGCATGGTATATGAGGAAGGCACTGTAGAAAAGTATAGTACAGTGTTTTGTACAGATGTGGAAGGTATTTAGTATAGCATAGCATGGCATGGCATGGCATATGAGGAAGTCATAGTATTATAGTATAGTGTAGTATAGTATGGTACAGTATAGCACAGATGTGGAAGGTATTTAGTATAGTATGGTGTTTAGTATAGCATAGCATAACAGCATCTCATAACATGGCATGGCAGGTACAGTATAGTATAGTGTAGTACAGTATAGTAAAGGTGTGGAAGGTATTTGAAATACCATGGCATTTAGTATAGCATAACATTGCATAGCAGTATGGTATGGCATATGAGGAAGAAATATTGTAGTATAGTGTAGTACAGCATAGTATAATATAGTGTAGTATAGTACAGTATATTATAGTACAGATACGGAAGGTATTTAGTGTAGCATAGCATCACACAACAGTAGGGCATGACATATGAAGAAGGCATATTGTAGTATAGTATAGTACAGCATAGTATAGTACAAATGTGGAAGGTAGGTAGTATAGCTTGGTATTTAGCATAGCAGAGCATTGCATAGCATCATAAAACAGCGTGGCATGGCATATGAGGAAGGCATATTGTAGTCAGCATAGTACACTATAGTGTAGTATGGTACAGTTTAGCGCAGTGTAGTACTGATTGGGAGGTATTTAGAACAGCACAACATTGCATGGCATTACATAGAATGGTGTTGCGTATGAGGAAGGCATAGTGTAGGGCAGTGCAGTATAGCAGTTAATACAGATATGAAAGGTATTTAGTACTGCATAACATCATGTACAGCATGGCATGACATATGAGGGAGGCATAGTGTAGCATAGTTACTAGAGTCAAGTACAGCACAGTGTAGCACAGTACAGAGGTGGAAGGTGTCTAGAACAGCACAGCACAGCACAGCACAGCATCGCAGGACATAGCATGGCATGGTATATGAGGAAGGCATAGCATAGTTAGTGTAGTACAGTACAGTGGAGCACAGTATAGCACAGTGGAGCACAGTGGAGCACAGTGGGGCACAGTGGGGCACAGAGGTGGAAGGTGTCTAGAACGGTACAGCACGGCACAGCACCACAGGACATAGCATGGTGTGTCATATGAGGAAGGCATAGCATAGTTAGTATAGTACAGTATAGCACGGTGGAGCACAGTGGAGCACAGTGGAGCACGGTGGAGCACGGTGGAGCACAGTGGAGCACGGTGGAGCACTATGGAGCACAGTGGAGCACAGAGGTGGAAGGTGTCTAGAACAGCACAGCACTGCACAGCATCGCATGACATAGCATGTCATGTCATATGAGGAAGGCATAGCATAGTTAGTATAGTACAGTATAGCACGGTGGAGCACAGTGGAGCACAGAGGTGGAAGGTGTCTAGAACAGCACAGCAGGGCACAGCACCACAGGACATAGCATGGTGTGGCATAGAGGAAGGCATAGTGTAGCAGAGTGTAGCACACAGTCCCGCACAGCACAGCACACACAGTCCCGCACAGCACAGCACACACAGTCCCGCACAGCATGCAGTGGGGCACCGGGGTGGCAGGGTCCAGCACAGCGCAGCACTGCCCAGCTTGCCTGACACCGCGCGGCCCCTGCTCGGGTGCAGTGGGCGGCCGCTCGTCTCATCTGGCCTGGTGAGAGTGGAGATGAGGAGGCATCCAGTGGGCGGAGTGCTAGAGTGGAGTAGAGATGAGCGAGTATCGAGTATCGCAGCACAGACTGAGCCACCGAGGGGCTCCGCCCTGCGCCCAGGGTCGCCCGCCGGGGCTGGCAGAGCCGGCTTTGAGCCCCGGGCGCCGAGCCTGGCCCCGCCGTGCGCAGCAGCGGGGCGAGGAGGGCGGGCGCTCCTGGAGGCAGGGCAGGCTGATGGAGCGGCCTCAGCATGTGCACGGCAGCGGGTGGCCAGCGTGCGGGGAAGGCTCTGGGGGGGTCTTAGTGTGCGGGGCGTCACGAGACCCTCCCTGCGGGACGCCCGGTGAGAGGGTGCCGCGCCGACTCGCCGCAGGAGGACAGAGAGCGCCCGCTCTCCAGCAGCCCCCTGGGGGGACAGCCAGGGCCAGCACAACCCAAATGCAAATACCCGCGGTCCCTGCTGCGTAGCCACACGTGCAGCAAGGGACGCTAACGCCGAGAGGGGTCAGAGGCCAGAAGAGGACATTCGAGGAGGACATGGAGGACCGGGGCGAGCCTGTGGGCGTCAGGAGGAGAGCGGGGTCGGGGGCTCCGGGCTGGCAGGCGCCAAGCCCACGGGCGGGGAGGAGAGGACGGGGCCAGGGGGAGAGGTGCGACACCGGGGGCGTGTGGTAGAGCAGGCAGGACGGCCGGTGGAGCTGAGGCAGGGTGGGGAGGGGGAGAGAAGGGCAGAGGGACAGAGAAAGAGGGGGAGGACAGAGAGAATGAGAATGAGGAAGAGGAAGGCAGAGGAGCGCTGGAGGAGAGACAGAGAGAGAAAAGACCCAGGGAGAGAGAAAGGAGGAGGAGAGAAAGAGGAGAGGGAGAGGCAGAAAAAGACAGAGAGAGAGAGGGATTGGGGAGAAGAGAGAGGTTGGAAGAACGAGGCCGTGGGCGCGTGCGGTGGAGCCAGGGCACGTCCACGAGGCTGTGTTCCGGGGCCGTCCGCGTGGACGGGCGAGGTCGGGGGACCAGCAGGGGGCGAGCATGGGGGGGGCGTCCTCCACCCGAGGTCCAGGGACTGAGCAGGAGCTGCGGGGAGGGCAGAGGGAGCCGGAGGGAGGAGGCACCGGAAGCCGAGGGAGCGCGGGTGCCTGGGGACGAGGAGGGCCCCGTGGACCTGAGAGCTCCAGGGCGAGGTGGACCGAGGGCCGCCCGCTGAGGCCAGCCCCGCGGGGGGGCGTTCAGGAGCAACGAGGAGGAGTCCCCGCGTGTTCAGCGATCGCGGTTCCCGACAAGCTCGCCCTCTCGGCCTGGGCTTCCTGGAGACTAATATAATAATAACCGGAAGACTAAGGCGCAGCTACAGCGCACCCCGCGTGCTGCTCGCACGCCTCAACAGGCTGAACGTCTTAAAACGCCGATGCCTTCAGGGTCTCCTTGTGTGCGGGCGTGAACGTGTGTGAGCACGGGTGTGCGCATCGCGTGTGGACTGTGTGGGCGTGCCTGTGAGCAGGTGCGGGAGCACGTAAATGTGCTTGTGTGACAGGTTGTGTGTAAGCGTGCGTGTGTGCCTGTGAGCAGGTGTGCGAGCAGGTACGAGCATGTGTGCACGTGCGTGAGCATTGCCCACGAGTGTGTGCCTGTGAGCAGGTGTGCGAGCAGGGTCTGTGAGCCTGCATGTGTATGAGAGCATGTGTGAGGTGTGTGCATGAGTGTGTGAATGAGTGTGCAGTTATGGGCGTGAGTGTGTGCGTGTGAGCATGTGGCAGGAGCACACGCCCAGGGTCGGGTGGAGGCTCCGTCCCTGCCACACGCCTGCTGTGTGGCCGTGGCCACAGGAGGCGGCTTGGAGGCCCGGGGGCACGCTAAGAGGGGGCGCCCAGTGCCCCCTCGCCGGCATCCCTGCTGGGGCGTGACTCGGCCCACTTGGGGCCAGGTGGGGGGCTGGACCGTCACGGTGACTGCACCACCCAGAGGCAGAGCCGGCGGGCCTGGCCCTCCCTCTAATCCTTTGGTCACGTTGCGGCATCGTCCTATGTCCACTTAAACGTTGGTGCAGGAGGCCAGGGCTGGCGGATGAGCGCCCGCTCGGCCAGGAGGCTCGTGCCCCCAGCCCTCAGCTCCGCCAGGCCCGGCTTCTCATCCCTCTGGCAGTCTGAAAAGAATTCCCGAACGCTGTGGCAGGGACACCCAGAAGTTCGCCACCCAGGGCTGCCCCGGCCCACGCCCCGGCCCGTGCTCCTTCCATCTGCTGGTGGCCCAGAGGCGCCTTCTGCAGCCGCCCCCGCGATGCAGGTGGGAGATGCCCTCAGACCCGTCGGCACCTGGAGGGCGCTGCTCCCCTAACTCGGGTCGCTCACCTGTCGTGGTGACTGCACCTCGTGGGTGGGCCCTGGGGCCACACCTGGGGCCCGGTGCCCCCCAGGGCACAGCAGGCTTGGTCCTCCGGCTGCCCCGTGGGGGGGCACGCCTAAGTCCCCACTCGGCGGGTGGGCCGCGGGGCCTCGGGGGTTGGAGACTTGCAGGCGCCACAGCCGCGGAGCCACAGAGCAGGGTCCGAGCCCCCGTCTCCAGGATGGCGGGCGGGTCTCGGCCACAGCTCTGACGATTTTCACGACCCGTGTGAGTTCGCCTTGGCCGTGTGACAGTCCTGCGCTGGTCAGGTGACCCTGTTGGGAAATAGGGTCCTTGTAGGTGGACTCAGTTAGTGGAGGTCACACAGGGGAGGGCAGGCCCTAAACTCGACGGCCAGTGTCCTCATGAGAGGAAGGGCTCGGGACGCGGAGATGCACAGCGAAGGCCACGTGACGACGGGGGCAGCAACGGAGCGGCACAGCCACAAGCCAAGGAGTGCCAGGGAGGCCCTGCCACCCCCAGAGCCCCCCGAGTCCCCAGGGGGAGCGGCCCTGCCCCCGCTGGGTCTCAGACTTCCGGCCTATGGAGCCGGGGTGGGGGAAGGACATTTCTGTTGCTTGAAGCTTTTGGTCCTTGGTTACTGTGGCCCTAGGACACTGAAACGGAGGTCTAAGGGGCATCACTTAAAAGATTCTGAAGAACTATTGTGATCAGGAATGGAAGAAAATGTAGCATTAACGTGGCAAAAGTGGCCACAGTAGCTGCTGAGGGTAGGCAGAGGGAAGAAGAGATGTGATGTGGGGGCATTTTCAGGGCTTGGAGTTGTCCTGGGTGGTGCTGCAGGCACAGTTACTGGACATCGTATGTCCTCCCATGGCCCACTGGGTGGACTGGGGGAGAGTGAGGGCTATGGTGTGGACCATTGACCATGAGGTGCAGCAGTGCTCAGAGATGTATTCACCAAGTGCAAGGAATGTCTCATGATGATGGAGGAGGTTGTTGCTATGGGGGGAAGAGTGGGGTGAGGGGGGTGGGGGGTATATGGGGACCTCATATTTTTTTAAGTAATATTAAAATAAATAAATAAAGACAAAAAAAAAAAATCCAGAGGAAAGTCCTGGGAAGATGGGCCAAAGCCAGGAGCTGGCAGCTCCACCACGGCCGCTGTTGAACTGGCGGGAGCTTCTGAGTCAACTGCCTGGAACCCTGGGGTCTGGGGAGCCCTGCCCAGCAGTGGAAGGAAGAGGGAGTAAATTACAGTAAACGTGGGTGGGTGTCACCCCCCACAGCAGGTGCCACCCCACCCCCAGCCACAAGGGTCAGCAGTGGGGACGAGCTAAGGCTCCCGGTGAAGCTTGCGGGTCCCAGGGTGGGCTGTGGAGACCCAGCCCTCCAGACTCCGGGGTGGGGGCGGTGTGGTCCGATCCTCGGTCCCTGCTCTTGACCGGCTACCAGCTGGGGACTGGCCTGAGAGCGGCCGTTGTTTCAACCCCCCGGGGCAGAGATGGTAGAAGAGTCCTCAGGACAGTGACCTTCCAAACTACAGAAAGCAGTCAGAGGGCCGCAGTGCCGGGCAAGAGCCGGATCAAGGCCACAGGACCTCCTCGTGCCCCTGATGCCCCCCAACACGCAGGATGGAGCCAGCTTGGGCTCCCACTGTGGGTCCCCAGCCCCGTTCCAGGGGAGCAGGCGGCCCCTCTGTGCACACTGGGTGCGTGCACCTATCAGGGGAAGCCTGGGGGACTGGGCAGGGAACGTGGCTCAAGCTCTGCCCCCAGAGTTGGTCCCAAGGGCAGAAAAGCCCATGGGGACAGCAGGGGCAGCGTAAGGAACACTTCAGCTGCGGTGGCCTGGGGCAAAGAGCCGCCTGCTCTAAGTCACTCCAGAGAGCAGCCAGGAGGGAAGAGGTCTATTCTAAAGGGAGTAGAGGGGGCAGTCGCTCAACAGCCCGTAAACGATAAACGGCAAAATTCCCAAGGCCACAAGCAAGCACGAGTCCAGGAAAAGAAGCAGGCACCCTGGCTCCAAGCAGGCTCGATGAGACAGAGAGGACCCTGCACTTCCCGTTTGCCTCGGCTGGTCTTTATAGGAGGGCTGAACTCAAGGATTCCATCAGCCAAAGCAGAGCCAGTTTGCAAAGACAGCGAAAGGTGCTTTTTGCTTTGGTTTATTTGTCTTGATTAGTTCCTGGCATTCAAGAAAAATTCTGTCTTATCACTAGCTGGATGCAAACTTAAGTAACAGACAACTCAGGGACTAAATTCCACTTTAAAAATTTTAAATGTCTAGTGTGTAACAAAAGAGTACAAGACAAACAAAGAAACAGGAAATGATGGCCCACCCAAAGGAACAAGATAAAAATCCAGAACCATCAATGAAGAAGATCAGAGTTTGGACTTACCAGACACTTTTTTAAAAAAATGATCCTCAGTATGCTCAAGGAGACAAAGGAAAACAAGGAGAAATAACAAAAGAATATGAGGGGGAAAATGAATATCCCTGAGATTCTCTATAGAAACCAAACAGAAATAATGGAGGTGAGGTTCACGATATCTGAAATGAAAGATTCCCTAGATGGTTTCAATAGCAGATTGGAAATGGCAAAAGAAAGAATCAGTGATCTCAAAGACAAGGTGACTGAACAATTCAAGTTGAGGAGTTGTAAAAAAAAGGATAAAAAAGAGTAGACAGAGCCTAAGAGACCTGTGCGACATCATCAAGCATTCCAATATATATATTGTGGGAGTCTCAGAAGGAGAAGAAAAAGAGAAAGAGACAGAAGGAATAGTCAAAGAAACAATGGTAGAAAACCTTTCAAGTTTAACGGAAGACATGAATATACACATTCAAGAAGCCCAACAAACCTAAAACAGGTTAAACTCAAAGAGAACCAGTCCAAGGTACACAGTAATCAAATCGTCCAACGTCAAAAACAGAGTTCTGAAAGCTGCAAGAGAAAAGCAAGTTATGTGCAAAAGAATTCCAATTAGATTAAATGCAATTTCTCATCAGAAACCATGGAGGCAAGTTGGCAGGGGAATGAAATATTTACAGTGCTGAAAGAAAACAATTGCCAACCAAGAATTTTATATCTGGCAAGACTCTCTTTCAAAAATGAGGGAGAGATTAAGACCTTCCCAGATAAACAAAAGCTGAGGGATTTCATCACCATTAGACCTACCTTACAAGCAATGTCAAAGGAAGTTTTTCAGACTGAAAAGAAAGGACCCTAGACAGTGAATTGAAGAGGCATAAAGCAATAAAGACCTCTAGTGAAGGTACCCACATGGGTAATTATAAATTCAAGAAGTAATGCATTGTATTTTTTGATATGTAACTACACTTCTTACTTCTTACAGGTGCTAAAATACAAATGCATAAAAATAATGAAATATCTAGGTGTTTGGACATACAATATATAGCAAGTAAAAAAAAAGATGAGGGGATGGGGGGACAGGTACAGTGTATGTATATATTATTAAAGACAAGCTGGTACCTAATAAAATATGATTGTCATAAGTTTAGATGTTAAATTTTAATCCTACAGTATCCTCAAAGTAAAAACAGGAAAAACGTATTCAGAAAGAAATGAGAAAGGATTTAAATTGTAACATATAAAAAAATCAAATAAATGTGAAAATAGGCATTAGCAGAATTGAGTGTCAGCAAAAGTATAAGGCTTACGAAGACAAAATAGCAAAATGGCAAAAGAAAGTACTAAATTATCAGTTGTGACTTTAAATATAAATGGATTCAACTCTCCAGTCACAAGTCAGAGATTGCAACAGATTTTTTAAAAAGTATGACCCAACTACATACTGTTTTCAAGAGACAACCTTGAATTCAAAAATGTAAGTAATTTGAAAATAAAAAGATTGGAAATATGTAGCGTGCAAACAGTAACCAAAAGAGAACTGGGGTAGTTATACTAATATCAGATAAAATAAATGTTAAGTAAAAAGCTGTTACAAGGAACAAAAAGGGTAGTGACGTACTAATAAAGTATTAATTCAACAAGAAGTCATAATTATAAATATACATGCACCTAGCAGCAGAGTTCCAAAATATCTGAAGCAAATACTAACAGATTTGAAGGGGGAAATAGATGGCTCTACAATAATAGTAGAAGATTTCAATACACCACTTTCAATAATGGACAGAACATCTAGACAGAAGATGCATAAGGAAATGGCTTAAATGACACTCTCAACCAACTAGACCTAATGGACACACCAGAACACTCCACTGCCAGCAGTCGAATACACCTTCGTCCCAGTACACATGGATCCTTCTCCAGGAAAGACCATATGTTAGGTCACAAAACAGAGCTCAATAAATTTAGGAATACTGCACCTCAAAGGAGTTTGTCAAGAAAGTAAAAAGGGAGCCCACACAGTGGGAGAAAATATTTGGCAATCAGATATCTGATAAGAAACTTATAACTTGCATATATAAAGAACTCCTACATCTTGAAAATAAAAAGATAAACAATCCATTTAAAAAATGGGAAAAAGACTTAAACAGACACTTCTCCGAAGAAGAAATACAAATGGCAAGAAAGCACATGAAAAAATGTTCCAAATCTCTAGCTATCAGGGAAATGCAAATCAAAACCACAATGAGATACCATCTTACACCCATAAGATTGGCAGCTATGAAAAAAACAGAAGAATACAAGTGCTGGAGAGGATGTGAAGGAAGGGGAACACTCATCCACTGCTGGTGGGAATGCAGAAGGATCCAACCATTCTGGAGAACAGTATGGCGGTTTCTCAAAAAACTAGCCATAGATTTGCCATATGACCCAGCAATACCACTGCTGGGAATATACCCAGCAGAACTGAAAACAAGAACACAAACCAATATATGTACACCAATGTTCATAGCAGCATTGTTCACTATTGCCAAAAGTTGGAATCAACCCAAATGCCCATCAACAGACGAGTGGATCAATAAAATGTGGTATATACACACAATGGAATACTACTCGGCTGTAAGAACAAACACACTACAAACACATGTGATAACATGGATGAATCTTGAGAACCTTATGTTGAGTGAAGCAACCCAGACATTGAAGGACAAATACTACATGACCTCAATGATATGAAATAAACAAGCTGCCCTAGATAGCAAGAGACTGAACGATAGGCTTGCAGGAAATTGGAGGGTGGAGGAAGGATATGAGCCGATGTCTGCAGGGGTGGAATTTAAGACGAGATGGTGGGCCTACATGATGGAATAGAGGAGAGTATGGGACATGATGTGAACCAATGTATATGAGGTGCAGAGGTGCCCAAAGATGTACTTACCAAATCCAATGGATGTGTCATGATGATGGGAACGAGTGTTGTTGGGGGGGGGGAGAGGGGGGGTGGGGGGGTGGGGTTGAATGGGACCTCACATATATATTTTTAATGTAATATTATTACAAAGTCAATAAAAAATAAAAAAATTAATTAAAAAAAAAAAATAAATTTAGGAATATTGAAATCACACAATGTCTCTTCTCCAAACACAATGAAATAAAATGAATCAATAACAGAGGGAGAAATGGAAAATTCAGAAATATGTGGAAATTAAACAATGTACTCCTAAACAACCAATGGGCCAAAGAAGAAATCACAAGGGAAATACCTTAAGGCAAATGAAAAGGAAAACACAACATGCCAAAACATATGGGATACCACAAAGGCAGTGCTGAGAAGGGAATGCATAGCTCTAAACAGTTACATTTAAAAAGAAGAAAGAGCTCAAGTTATAGACCTAAACTTAACAACAGGAGAATCTAGAAAAAGAAGAGCAAACTAAATCCAAAGCCAGCAGAAGGAAGAAAATAGCAAAGATTTTAGCAGAGATAAATGAAATAGAGAAGGAAAAAATCAATAGAGAAAATCAACAAAAAAAAGTAGGTTCTTTGAGAAGATCAATAAAATTGACAAACTTTTAGCTAGACTGGCAAAAAAAAGAGAGAATACAAAAATAGCTAAAATCAGAAATGAAAAGGGGGACATCACTACCTACCCCATAGAAATAAAAAGGACTATAAAAGGATAGTAGAAACAACTGTATGCCAACAAATTAGAAAACCTAGATGAAATGGACAAGACACGAACTACCTCTAGTGATTCAAGAAGAAAGAGAAGGCGGTGGACTTGGCCCAGTGATTAGGGCGTCCTTGACCCGTGTGGAGCTGGCCCATGCGCAGTGCTGATGCGCGCAAGGAGTGCCGTGCCACGCAGGGGTGTCCCCGCATAGGGGAGCCCCATGCGCAAGGAGTACTTCCCATAAGGAGAGCCGCCCAGCGCAAAAGAAAGTGCAGCCTGCCCAGGAATGGCGCCACCCATACGGAGAGCTGATGCAGCAAGATGACACAGCAAAGAGAAACACAGATTCTCGTGCCGCCAACAGAAGCAGACAAAGAAGAAGGCACAGCGAATGGACACAGAGAACAGACAACCAGGGTTGGGGGGGGAGGAAGGGGAGAGAAATAAATAAATAAATAAATCCTAAAAAAAAAAAGAAGAAGAAGAAAGAGAAGATTTCAACAAACCAATAACTAGTAAAGAGATTGAATCAGTAATCAAAAACCTCCCAGCAAACAACGGCCTAGGGCCAGGTGGCTTCACAGGGAAATTGTACTAAACATTCCAAGACAAATTAACAACAATCCTGCTCCGGTTCCTCCAAAAGTTGAAGAGGCAGGATCACTTCCTAACTCATTCTACGAGCCCAACATCACTCTAATACCAAAGCCAGATAAAGGTATCAAAGGAAAGAAAGCTATGGACCAATATCCCTGATGACTATGGATGCAAAAACTCCAGCAGAACACTAGCAGACAACCAGCAAGATGGCGGCAGAATAAGGAGCTCCTAGAGTCAGCTCCTGCTCCAGGGCAGTAAGTAATCACCCAGAGCTCTCTGGAGTAACTGTGTGGGGCTCCAGGAGACCAGAAGAGCATCCTGCACCATCCTTGAAAGACTGGAAGCAGGAGACTGCCCATCTGCAGAGAAGATTTGGAGGTAGAGCACTCCATGCCCTGGAGGCTGGTGCCCATCCTCCACTGGTGGCACAAGCCACCTTGGGAGCTATTCTGTGGCTGGAATTGAAAGCTCCACTTTCCGAAAACAGGGAAGGACGAGACAATTGGGCACCAATCCCAGCTACTGATGAGTAAATTCAGCGGGCTAAAGCATAATCCTAAGAACAGCTCAAGTTTGAGCCTGTCCAAGTCAGAAAGAGGGTGGCAGCTGCCATTTTCACTCTGCACCTGCCATGAGGGGAAGCGGGACAGACTGAAAATCCCAGTGCTGGTGGGGACCGGCTTCTTTCCATCCGGGCCAGATGGAGCTCTAGCATAAGCCCCAGGTCCACCTCCAGCAGGGAGGAAGATGGGGGGACCTGTGCCAGCCTCTCCAGGAAAATACAGGCCACACCGCAGAGGCTGGTGATCATCCTACTTTGTCAGCGCAAGCTGCCCCAGGAGCTATTCTGTGGCTGGAGTTGGAAATTCCATTTCCCAAAAAACAGGGGAGGGGGAGACGGTTGGCCACCAACTTCAGCTACTGATTAGTAAATTCAGCGGGCTAAAATATAATCCTACGAATGGCTAAAGTTTGAACCTGTCCAAGTTGGAAAGAGGCCAGTAGGCACCATTTTGACTTCGCCCCCAGCATGAGGGGAAACTGGTTGACTGAAAATCACAGTGAGGGTAAGGATTGGTTTCTTTCATCCAGATTGGCCTGCAGCCCTTGCCTTGGCTTCAGCCCCACCTCTGGCAGGGAAGAGGTTGGCAGGACCTGCACCAGCCTACCCAGGTAACTGTAGGTACATTCAGCTGGCAGTGATTGAATAGTCAGAAGTCTACTGGACCAACTGCGGTAATCTTGGACCCCCACTGCATAGATTGCTGCCCACACCTGCAGCTCCATCCCTGCCCTAGGCAGGGGAGAAAGGGGTGTGAAGCTTTATCAGTCTCTCTGGGCAACTACAGTCTAGGCCTGCACAGCTTGGATAATTCCACACGGCTGTGACTGTCCCTACCCCTGGCGGGGGAGAGGGTTGGCAGGAGATTCATCGGTCCCTGGGACAATGAGGGCAGCTTGAGCCTCCACAGCTTATATCACCAACTACATCCCTGGCTCCTACTGCACAACCAGCAGGGAGAACGGGCAGGAAGCCTAAACTAAAGAGAGAAACTGCACCCAGAATAAATACTCCAGTAAGCCAGATGTGAAAAACACCAGCAAAAAGTTACAATCCACACCAAGAAACAGGAAGATATAGCTCAGTTAAAGGAACAGGATAAGCCTCCAGATAACATGGAGGAGTTGAGGCAACTGATCGTAGATGTTCAAACAAATCTCCTTAATAAATTCAATGAGGTGGCTAAAGAAATTAAGAATATTAAGAAGACATTGGATGAGAACAAAGAAGAATTTGAAAGCATGCATAGAAAAATAGCAGATCTTATGGAATGAAAGTTACAATAAATGAAATACACTGGAATCATAATAGCTGATTTGAGAAGGCAGAAGAAGGATTGGTGAGCCTTGAAGAAATGGCCTCTGAAAGCAAACATACAAAAGAACAGATGAAGAAAAGAATGGAAAAAATTGGACAAGGTCTCAGGGAACTGAACAACAGCAAGAGACATACAAAGATACAAGTCATGGGTTTCCCAGAAGAAGAATAGAGGGGAAAAGGGGCAGAAGGAATATTTGAAGAAATAATGATAGAAAATTTCCCAACCCTATTGAAGGACATAGATATCCATGTCAAAGAAGCACAACATACTCCCATCCAAAAAAATCCAAATAGACCAACTCTGAGACACATACTCATCAGAATGTCAAATGCCAAAAATAAAGAGATAATTCTGAGAGCAGCAAGAGAAAAGCAATGCATAACATATGTTTTATTCAGCCAAAGGGGTGCTGATGCAAAATACCAAAAATCAGTTGGTTTTTAAAAAGGGAATTTATTTGGGATAGGAGCTTACAGATACCAGGCCATAAAGCATAAGTTACTTCCCTCACCAAAGTCTATTTTCATGTGCTGGAGCAAGATGGCTGCTGACGTCTGTCAGTGTTCCGGCTTCCTGGGTTCCTCCCTTCCAGGGTCTTGCTTCTCTCTGTGTTCAAGGTTCCTTTCTTCCTGGGGCTGGCTTCTCTTTTCTCTGTGCAC
The DNA here is from genome assembly GCF_030445035.2 of Dasypus novemcinctus. NCBI lineage: Eukaryota > Metazoa > Chordata > Mammalia > Cingulata > Dasypodidae > Dasypus > Dasypus novemcinctus. The sequence goes on from NC_080673.1 coordinate 205,438,985, forward strand.
TTACTTCTTGGGACACCAGTTTAAGGCTTTAGCATCAAACTCCAACATCAAAATTCCAACATCAAAACTCCTCAACTCTGTCCTTTGCCATGCCTTTTATCTGTGAGTCCCCACCTACCAAATGGTAATGACATGGCCGAATCACAGCCCCAATCATAACGCAATCATGCCCAGGTACAGACCAGATCACAAACATAATTTAATTTATATTTTTGGAACTCATAACCATATCAAACTGCTACAACATAAAAGGGATACCCAATAAGATTAAGTGCTGATTTCTCACAAGAAACCATGGAAGCAAGAAGACAGTGGTGTGATATATTTAAGATACTGCAAGAGAAAAACTTCCAGCCAAGAATCTTATATCTGGCAAGAATGTCTTACAAAAATGAGGGGGAGTTTAGAATATTCACGGATAAACAGAAACTGAGAAAGTTTGTTAACAAGAGACTGGCTTTGCAGGAAATACTAAAGGGTGTACTACAGCCTAAAAAGAAAAGACTGGAGAGAGGGGCTTGGAATAGAGTCTAGAAATGAAGATTGTATCCATAAAAGTAACTGAAAGTGTCAAAAGAGTGCTGAAAATAAAATACTACAGATAAAACCCAAATATTCAGGAATAAACTTAACCAACAATGTAAAGCACTTGTATTCAGAAAACTACAACTCATTGTTAAAAGAAATAAAAAAAGTCCTGAATAATTGGAAGAACTTTCCATGCTCACAGATTGGGAGCCTAAATATCATTAAGATGTCGATTCTACTTGAATTGATATACAGATTTGATGCAACACTGATAAAAATTCTACCATCATTTTTAAAAATAAATGGAAAACAAGATTACCAAATTTATTTGGAAGGGTAAGGGGTCCCAAATAGCCAGAAACATCTTAAAAAGGAAAAGTGAAGTTGGACGACTCCCATTTATGGACTTTAACTCATATTATTTACCTACAGTGGTACAAACAGCATGGTACTGGCATAAAGACAGACACATAGACCAATGGAACCGAACTGTTCAGAAACAAACCATCACATCTACAGTCAAATGATTTTTGACTAGCCTGTCGAACCCACCCAGCTTTGGCAGAACAGTCCATTCAATAAATGGCACTGAGATAACTGGATATCCATAGCCAAAAGAAGGAAAGAGTACCCCTATCTCATACCTTATGCAAAAGTTAACTCAAAATGGATCAAAAACCTAAATTAAAAGCAAGAACCATAAAGCTTCTAGAAGAAAATGTAAGAAAATAACTCAAACCCTGGTGGTAGGTGGTGGATTCTTAAAGGGGATAAAAGGAGGACTGAGATGGACTACTGATGTTTCATGTACGTAGAAGTTTAAATTAGCTTTACTGTAAAAGTGTGGAAATGTACAGAGTTGATAGTAACTCATTATAGTGATTAACAACTTGTTTATAAATGGCAACGTGGCTGAAAAGGGTAGTCTAGGGTTGTAAATGCCAACTGACAGAAAGTTAGAGAATAATCTAGGGACTGAATAACAGTAAACACAGAGGTAGATGAGAATTGTAGTTAATGATACAGATGCAAGAGTGCCCTTTGTGAGCTAGAGCAGATGTACATCACTATTGCAGGAGTGGGAATGTGGAGAAGCATGGGAAAAACACAGCTAGGGTGAGCTGTGGACTGTGTTTAACAGTAATAATGTAATATTCTGGCCTCTATGCCAAAGATGTACTGTGCTGATAATGGGGGAGTGTTGAAAATGTGTGCCAAATGTATGGTATGGACCAGGTAATAATCAGATGATATTATCTCATAATCTGTAACAAATGTTCCACCACAGTGTGTCTCTTGATTAAGTGGAGTTGTTTGGCAATTCTGCACATGTGCATGATTGTTTTGTAAGTTTACAACTCCCATCATAAAAATATATTTAAAACATAATAATCAGGTGGGTTGGGGACAAATACACCAAATGTAAAATAAGGACTATAACGAGTAGTAAGATTTTGATAATTTTCATAATTTGTAACAAATGTCTCACAACAATGTAAGGTGTTGGTGGAGGGTTGATGCATGAGACCCCTGTAGGACATTATGCATGTTTGCTTTGTAAGTTCACAACTTTTACTATATACTTATTGATTATGTATGTTCATGTATATATTATATAAAAATAATAATAGGGTGGGTTGTGGAAAAATACTTTGATTAGTAGTAATATTTTGAGGATGCTCTTTAATCATTAGTTAAAAATGTTTAAAAACAATGCAAGGTATTGGTGATAGGGTAAGATAAGAGAGCCCTGTATGATGTTATGTATGTTTGCTTTGTAAGTTCACAACTATTATACACTTATTGTTTATGTATGTTCATGTATGAGTGATATACTTCAATATTTTTTTTAAAAACACACAAACTGAATCCAACAGCACATTAAAAGTTTACATATATGATCCAGTAGGATGTATCCCAGGAGTGCAAGGGTGGTTCAGCATAAGAAAGTCATTCATGTACTATACCATCCACATTAACAGAGTGAAGGAAAAACCACACACTCGTCTCAATTGATATAGATAAGTCATTTGACAAAATCTAGCATTGCTTCTTAATAAAAACACTTAGAAAGCTAGGAGTAGAAGGAAACTACCTCAGCATAAAAAGGGAATATATGAAACACCACTGCTAGCCTCCTACTCAATAGTGAAAGCTGAAATCTTTCCTAGATCAGGAACAAGGCAAGGATGCCCACTGTCATCACTGTTATTTAGCATCGTACTGGAAGTCCTGCCAGAACAATTGCACAAGAGAAAAAAATAAAAGGCATCCAAATGAGAAAGGAAGAAGTAAAACTCTCCCTATTTGGAGATAACGTGATCCCATAAATAGAAAATACTGAAAAATCAGAACAGAGATACTAGAACTAATAAATTCAGCAGTGGCAGAGTACATGATCAACACACAAAAATCAATAGTGTTTCTGTACATTAGTAATGAACAATATGAAGAAGAAATTTTAAAATTACATTTATAACAGCAACTAAAAGAATCAAATATCTAGGGAAAAATCTAGCCAAGAATATAAAGGATTTGTACCCAGAAATCTAAAAAAGCAAAACGAAACAAAACAAAATCAGCTAAAAGAGGTCACAAAAGACCTAAATAAATGATAAATGGTAGGATATTCCATGTTCATGGATTGGAAGATAAAATATTATTGTATCAATTCTATCCAATGCAATGTACAGATTTGACACAATCCCAACCAAAATTCCAATAGCCTTCTTTGCAGAAATGAAAATACCAATCATCAAATTTATATGGCAGGGTAGGAGGCCACCGATAGCCAAAATCATCTTGCAAACGAAGAACAAATTTAGAAGATTCACATTTCCCAGTTTTAAAACTTATTACAAAGCCACAGAAATCAGAACAGCATGCTACCGGTGTAAGGATAGACATATAAACCGGTGGAATTGAATTCAGAGCTCAGAAACCAACCCTAACGTTTATGGCCAACTATTTATTTTATTTATTTACTTATTAGAGAAATTGCAGGTTTTCAGAAAAATCATGCATAAAAGAGCTGACTTTTGACAAGGGTGCCAAGTCTACTCAACTGGGAAAGAATATTCTCTTCAACAGATGATTCTGGGAAAACTAGCTGCCCATGTCCAAAAGAATGAAGGTCGACCCCTACCTTACACTGTATTAAAAAATCACCTCGAAATGGATCAGAGACCTAAATACAAAGCCAGAACAAAACTGAAGGAAGCCTCTTCAGTACTGTGTGTTACATAATAGTTTTTTGCACTTTACCTCCAAAGCACAAGTAGCACAAGTAGAAAAAAATAGAAGTGGGACCTCACCAAAATTAAAAACTTTTGTGCATCAAAGGACTTTATTACAAAAGTAAAACAACAGTTTTACAGAATGGAAGGCAATATGTGGAAGCCACATAGCCAATAAGACTTTTTTATATCCAGAATATATAAAGAAATAGTACAGCTCAACAACAAAAAGACAAACAATCCAATTTAAAAATGGGCAAAACACTTGAGCAGACATTTTTCCAAAGAAGACACATAAATGGCTCCAAAGCACAGGAAAAGATGTTCAGTGTCACTAGCTTTTAGGGAAATGCAAATCAAAGCCACGGCGAAATACCATTTTACACCCGCTAGAATGGCTGCCGTTTGAAAATGGAAAATTGCAAGTGTTGACGAGGATGCGGAGAAATAAAAACGCTCGTTCACTGGCGGGAATGTAAATGGTGCAGCTGCTATGGAAGGCAGTTTGGTGGTTCCTCACAACATTTAGTATAAAATTGCCGTATGACCCAGCGATCCTGCTGCTAGGTATATTCCCAGAAGAATTGAAAGCCGGGACTTGAACAGATACTTGCAGGCCCATGTTGAAAGTAGCATTATTCACAATTGCCCAAAGGTGGAAGCAACCCAAGCATCCATTAACTGAGGAATGGGTCCGCAGAATGCGCTATAGATACACCATGAAGTATCATTCGGCCGTAGAAGGCAATGGAGTTTACTGCGGGAGAGTGTAGACTACAATGTAAACCATTATCCATGCGGTGCAGCGGTGCTCCAAAATGTATTCACCAAATGCAAAGACTGTGCCACAACGATGAAAGAGGTTGCTGATGTGGGAGGAGTGGGGGGTGGGGGGGCATGTGGGGACCTCTTATTTTTTTTAATGTAACATTTAAAAGAAGAAAGAGAGAGAGAAAAGAAAAACAGCAATGGAGTCCTGATGCCCGTGGCAGCGTGGGTGAACCCCTCCTGTGGAATGAAACAAGCCAGACACAAACCAACAGATGTCCCACAACCTCATCGATATGAAATAATAAGAACAAGCAAACTCACAGAATCTGAAATTAGAAAACAGGTTCCCAGGGGCCGGGCTGGGGCAGGGAATGGGGTGACTGCCTAAATTGTACCGCGTTCCTCTTCGGGGTTAAAGAAGCGTTTTGGAGAGAGCTGGTGGTGATGGTAGCACAACATTGTGGATTAGTTAACAGCACTGAATTGCACGTCCGCGAGTGGTTAAAAATGTAAACGTTATGCTGTATTTATGTTACTAGAATAAACTTTTTTAAAAAGTGCAAGAGGGTAGAGCACGAAGGGTGAGCCCTGAGGTACGCTGTGGCCTGCAGCTAACGGCACGACGGCGCAAACGAGCCTCACCAGCCGAGGCCAGCGGCTGCCACCAGCGCAGGGCGTTCGCAGCAGGTTGGGAGAGGGGAATCCTGGGTTTCATGTGTGATTTTCCTGTAAACCTACAACTTTTTTAATTTAAAAAAAAGAGTTTAAAAATAACCAAAACTTTTAACTCCCAACTCAAAGCCTGCTCCTCCCGGGCTTCTGACTCTCCCCGATGCACCCCATTCTGCTCAGGCCAGAGCCCGGGGGCCATCCCTGCATGCCCCCCCACCCCCCTGCAGGCTCCTGGCAAGGCCTCCCGGCTCTGCCTTCAACCCCTCTGGAGCCCGCCGCCTCCACTGTCCCCAGCCCCCTGCAGCCACCCCCCCAGCGCCTGCAGGACCCCCGCCCCGTGCCCTCCGCCCCCCGGCCTCCGCCCTGCCCCTCCACTGCCCCGTGCCCTCCGGCCCCCCTGCCTCCACCCTGCGCCCACTGCCCCCGGCCTCCGCCCCGCGCCCTCCGGCCCCCTGCCTCCGCCCTGCCCCTCCGCCGGGATCCGCTCTTGCCCGCAGCGCCCGAGCCCTCCCCTGCAGCGTCACTTCTCAGCCCCAGCCTTCCCGCAGTGACCTCCCTTCTCACTCAGAGGCAAATTTTCTTTGAGTAAATGTCACATTTTGTGGCAAAAAAAGGAACCGTGAGCATCGTTGACACCCTTTTCCCTGGGTCGGCTCTCGCCCCAAGGCCTAGCTCTTCTCCCCAAAAACGCGAACCCGTCTCCCTAAGCTCGCCTCCAGACCCCGGGTCCCTCAGCCGCGTTGGCTGGACCAGGTCTGCAGGGAACACAGCCAGAGGCAGGTGGCCTGGGGGGTTGTCCCCAGGCAGAGCAGGGGCAGAAAATGGTGGCCATTTTACCTTGTTTTCTATAGTAGTTATGGAGTCAAGAAATAAACACGAAATTCTAAATAAAATTACTTAGAATGTATTCACCGGGTGCTGTAGATGTGCCACAATGATGGAAGAGGTTGCTGATGTGGGAGGGGTGGCGTGCGTGGGGTGGGGGGTATATGGGAACCTCATATTTTTTGAGTGTAACATTTAAAAGAAAATAAAGAAGAAAAAATAAAATAAAAATTAGAAAATGAAAGAAGAAGAAACGGATCTAACCCCCACCCCCCACCTCCCCCTTGCTCACACCTCCTCGCTGCTCCCCGCTCCCCATGCCTCTGCCCCAGGGCCTTTGCACAGGCTGTTCCAGCTACCTGGGACCCTCCTGCGGGGTCCTTGTGGTGCTCAGCACCCCTTCCTTTAGTTTTCTCCTGCAATGGCCCTTTACGGGGAAGGGACTGTCCCTGCCCCCCCCATATAGACTAACAAGCCCCCCCCCCAGGCGCACACTCACACTGTCCATCAATGCCACCCCGCGCTGCTTTTCTCCTCGGTCCTTACCACGGCTCGGCAGGCGCAGGTAAGAACGGGAGCTCTGCGGCAGGGCTTGGCCGCGTCGAGGTCCTGCTGCTGCGCTCAGTGCCAGGGCCGGCCGGGCACACAGTAGGCTCTCGGGAAACATCGCTGGCACAGAGCCGCCCGCCCTTCCTTTATCAGAGGCTTCCCGGGGGTCTCGTCCGTGCCCGACGCCGCGGTGACAGCCAGAGGCCAATGAGCTCTGCGACATTTCCATTCCACGTCTGAAATTTCCATCAAGGATAAACTCCAGGGTGACCAAAGATCAGTAAAAACCGTTCTCAGGGGCCCAGATTGAATTTAAACCGAAAAGCACTATTTATCTAAGCCAGGACAACATTTATATAAATGTGCTTATATAATGCATTAAGAAGACAAGAAAAGCTCCTTGTGCGATCACATTTTATTTCTCACGCGGAACGTGGCATATGCTCAAGCCACTTAAATCTGCTCTCAAATCTCTCAGACAAAACCTGCAGCTTGCTCTTCCCTGCCTTACTCCTAGGGGCTGGAGGTTGTGCAAATCCCAGAGAGAGCGAAACTGTCACAGGGGGCGGAGAGGCTCCATCTGCGGATCAGCACCCTTGGCACTCGTGAGACCTGCTGGTCCCCACGACCTCGGGGGGGACCTCGGGTCCCCAGCGGGTCAAGCCGATTAGCTGATAATCCGCGCTCGGGGACCACGGCGGGAGGTCTGGGGCTGCAGGCTTTGACCCTCCTGGAGAGCTCAGAGCTCCCGTCTCGCAGGAAGCTTTTGTTCTGCAAACAGCACGTGACTGACACTGCAAAGTGGGGAGAGGAACAGACCTCCTCAGGAAACCTCCTTGGAATCGGGGAGCGGGCGACTCCAAGGCTAGAAAAGGAAGTCTCTTGGCGTTAAAATGATGGAATTTGTATTTTTCCCCCTCAGGTATTTTTGAGGTAGGTGGAAAAAAATTAGTGAATTTTGTTTAAAAAGAACTAAAATTCTTTAAAAAATAGATCATGGTAGCAGTGTAATATAATTGATGAATTCCAAAAAGAAATAGTGGATTATGCTTGAAATCTGGTCTGTGCCTGGGCGTGACTGAGTTATGATTAGGGCATTGAGTCCCCACTGGTTGGGGACTCACAGATAAAAGGCAAAGGACAGAGTTGGGGGTTTCTGATGTTGAAGTTTGATGTTGGAGTTTGATGCTGAAGCCTTAAGCTGGAGCCCCGAGAAGTCAACACGCAGAGGAAAGAGAAGCCAGCCCCAGGAAGGAAGGAACCTTGAACCCAGAGAAAAGCAAGCCCCAGGAACAGAGGAACCCAGGAAGCCTGAGCCCTCGCAGGCGTCGGCAGCCATCTTGCTCCAAATAGGCTTTGGTGAGGGAAGTCATTTATGCTTTATGGCCTGGTCTCTGTAAGCTCCTACCCCACATAAACACCCTTTATAAAAGCCAGCCAGTTTCTGGTGTTTTGCATCAGCGCCCCTTCGGCTGGCTAATACCATCACGTGTGGGTGACAAATTACAGTCCCTGATTGCGTAATTACACAGGGGTCTTACTTTTTCAGAAGAACTCCCTTGTCCTCCTGTCTGCTCAGGACCCTCTGCTCGTCAACAGGCATGGGTCCCCCGGCCCCTGCGCTGGACTCCGGGAATTCTTGGCTGGTGGTGTACGCTGCTGTGGGCCCTTGGTGTTCCCAGGAAAAGTGTGGCACCGTCCCGGCCTTTGCTCATTTAGAGAGGATTCGGGGGCGTGATGGGTGACGCTTAATTTGAGCAGACGACTGGGTGAGGTTAATTAGAAAGAAAAGTCCGCCTTTGGGTACGTTAAGAGGACGGTGTCCAGAATTAGGGAGGCGACAGCTCTGCTGCTTTTGGGGCCGGCTGGACCGCTCAGCTTTGTCCAGTTGGCTCAGGTCCCAGCGGCACCCCGACCTTGACTTACCAGAGGGGTCCACTAGCAATGACCAGCTGAGAGGGTCCCTGGAGGACAGCACATAGGCTGTTCTGCCAAGATCACGGGGCCTGGGGACCTGCCCTGACTGGAAATTCGCAAAGGGCTGTGGGCTCTGTGTGGACCCCAAGGCAGAGCCAGGCCTTCCAGGGGGTGCTCTGGTTAGCTACTGCTGCATAACAAAAGTCCCCAAGACTTAGCGGGTGAAACAACAATGTATCATGAGGACTTGTAGTTCTGTGGGGGGCTCGGCTGGGAGGTCCTCACTGGGTTCTCTCGGGCAGCCGCAGGCAGACGCTGGCCGGGGCGGCCGTCCTCCCAAGGCGCGACAGGCCGGGGCGGCAGATGCTGCTGGCAGCTGACCGAGGGCCCCGCTGGACTGGCCGGAGCCCTGGGACACCTTTACACGCCTCTGCGTGTCGCCCGGGCATCTCCCAGCTCGGTGGCTGGCTCCTAAGAGCGAGGGTCCCGTGGAAGCTCCCAAGAGGCCCCGGAAGAAGCGCAAGGCGGCTCAGGACCTGGCTTGGGGGTCCCTGGATGCCCTTTGGCCAAGCGAGTCGCTAAGTCCAGCCCAGCCTCAAGGGGCAGAGGGCCTCTGTGTAGGAGGTGCCCACGTATGCCATCGCCCGCCCTCTTGGTGGCACGTTCCCAAATCGTGGATGGGGGCAGCTCATCTCCCTCCTCCAGCTCAGCGGAACAGCCGAGCTGCCCAAGAGCTTTCTTTCCGGAAGGCTCCCAGGAGAGCCCGTGGGGCCGTGGACGTGGCGAGGAGGGGCCCCCCGAGGCTGCGGCCACATCCAGCCGGGTCCCCCAGAGGCCGTGGGCGCCCCTCCTTCTGAAAGCAGGAGGAAAGCTGTGTCCTGCCCCCTCTCAACCTGTCCTGGGTCTTTTTTTGCTAATTAATGCCGTGTTCCTCGGGCCCGGGGAGACTCACGGGGCCAGCGAAGACCCCCAGGTGCGCGGGGTCCCACGCCAAGGCCTGGTACAGGACAACCCCTCAGCCTTGCCCCCGGCGCCCAGACCCCTGCTGGGGGCTGCGGTGGGGGCGACAGCGATGGCTGGGTGGGAGCGGGCAGCCAGAGCCCTCCCGGGAGGCGGGCAGGGGCAGGCCCTCCTGTGGGCCGAGGCTCCGAGCCCCCCGCCTGCTCCAGGCCCCCTGGACTGCAAGACGGCGGCCATAGAGCACGACCCCCAGGCATGGGGCGCCCCAGTGGGGGGGAGCAGGGATGTCTCTCAGGAAGCCCCGAGCCTGCTGTGCCCCGAATTCCCATGCTCCCCTTCCCTGGGCACAGGTGCCCACTCCCCAAAGCTGGGCCCTTCCGCCCTATCACCCCCAGTGACACACGGGGGTCCCGGAGCAGAGAGACCCTGGAGCGGGCAGCGTGCCCTGCCATGGGGGCTGCCCCCACCCCACCCACAGGCCCTCAGTTTCCCCTGCAGCCCCCAGGGAACCGACCCCGCCTGGACTGGGCCTGCCGGGGCCCCCACAGGAAGCAGTGTCCCTTCTGGGGGAGGACAAGTGACAACACTTGCCTGCAGGGACCCCGGACAGCAAGGGACAGGGGACGGAGGGAAGCCCACCCCCCAGACTTCTCAAAGGCACCTCCACCCAACGCCCCAAGCCGGGCTCGGGCCCTTTCCCCTCCTCCCCGCAAGCAGGGACGTCACCTGCCTGCGAGGAGATCGACGCCCCCAAAGGCTCTGCGCAGAGGTGGGAGGGGCTGCCGTGAGGGCGCTGAGCCCGCGCCCGTGGAGGCAGCTGGGGTCGGGGCAGCGGGCACGGCCGCCCCCAGGGGCAGCGGGGGGGTGCCGCCTCGGCAGGGGCACCGGCGTTCTCTGGGGTCCCCTGGGGTACCCCCCCAGGGCTCGCAGGCGGCAGGGGCCTGAGCGAATGAGCGAGTGACCTGGAGCCCGTCCTTCTGGACGTGACGTCCTGGGAGAAACGCCGAGTGCACGTCGAGAAGCCCCGCGTCCACCGGCCACGCGCCCCGTCCACCCGTCTTCTCCCGTGGTCCCCAATTTGCTTCATCTCTTGGGGCCTCTGTAACAAGGGGCTTGAGGCCGTGGCAGCGCATTTGCTCGGGGCTCCGGGAGCCAGAGGCCCAGGGTAAGGGGTCGGGGGCTGCGGGAGGACCCCGGCCACTTCTTTTTTTTAAAATATTTATTTTTTATTTATTTCTCTCCCCCTGCACCCCCACCCCATTGTCTGCTGTCTGTGTCCATTCGCTGTGTGTGCTTCTGTGTCTGTTTCTATTCTTGTCAGTGGCAGCGGGAATCTGTGTTTCTTTTTGTTGCGTCATCTTCCTGTGTCAGCTCTCCATGTGTGCGGCGCCACTCCTGGGCAGGCTGCACTTTTTTCACGCCGGGCGGCTCTCCTTACGCCCTATCTGTTGAGCCAAATCCTCTTCCCCCAGCCTCTTCTTAATTCCAGCGGTGCGTTACTTGGCCGGCGCTGCCTCTCCATCATCGGGTCCTCCCTCGTGTCCCGTACCCTCTGCTTTCACAGGCACCAGTCACTGGAGTTAGAAGCCCCTACTGCAGGGTGACCTGACATATCTAAACACACCTGGAAAGGCTCTCTTCCCATGGGAAGCGGACTTGTCCCAGCGGTTAGGGCGTCCGTCTACCACATGGGAGGTCCAGGGTTCAAACCCAGGACCTCCTGACCCGTGTGGAGCTGGCCCATGCGCAGTGCTGATGCGCGCAAGGAGTGCCGTGCCACGCAGGGGTGTCCCCCGTGTAAGGGAGCCCCACGCGCAAGGAGTGCGCCCCGTAAGGAGCGCTGCCCAGCGCGAAAGAAAGTGCAGCCTGCCCAGGAATGGCGCCGCCCACACGGAGAGCTGACACAACAAGATGACGCAACAAAGAAACACAGATTCCCGTGCCGCTGACAACAGAAGCGGACAAAGAAGACGCAGCAGATAGACACAGAGAACAGACAACTGGGGTGGGGCAGGGGGGGAGGTGAGAGAAATAAATAAATAAATAAATCTTAAAAAAAAAAGTCTTTAAAAAAAAAAAGACCCTATTTCCAAACAACAGCATTTTCTGGGGCTCCAGGGGGACAGGAATTCTCGGGGCGGGGGGGGGGGGCGGGTACGATTCAGCCCAGGGCATCCTGCTTCCCCTGCAGGCCATGAGACCTGGAGAACAGGGCCGCATGCCCAGGGCACTGCGCACACAGTAGGTGCTCAGCAGAGACCTGCTCTATCGGCCAATCATCAGAGGCGACTGTCTCTCGCACACACAGCCTTTGGTGGTTTTGGACAAACCTTCAAAACTGCAAATGCAGTTTGCCGCCCTGTGAGGTAGAGCCTGAAGCCGCATCAGCAGAAGAGGAGCCTGAGGTCAGAGAGGCCAAGCAAATGAGTCCTGGCTTCAAGCTCAAGCTCTGCTCACCAGGGAATAAATTGATGGAGTCGTTTCACGTTCGCCTACTTGCCAAGTGCACTCCGTGCCCGCTGCCATCCTCGCTGGCCTGCCTGGAGGGGTCCTGGGGGAGTCAGCCCCCTCTGTGGGCACGGGAGAGGTCCTGGGGAGGTCCCTGCCGCGACTCTCCCACCTGAGCTTCGTCACGTCCACGGTGCACCTGTGTCGGCACCAGCTAGGTGGGGTGGCTGGCGAGCCCGTGCTGGGCCAGGTGGTGTCTGTGCACCCGATGGACAGGTGGGTGGGGGCCGAAGTCCAGCCGGGGCCCCTGGAGCACAGTGGGGGGCCCTTCGGGGCCCCTTGAGCATGGGACCCTGTCCTAGTGCTGCCCAATGGCAGCCGCCATCAGACCCCCCTCCCCGAGCCCCGCTCCCCCTCTCCGGTGGGGCGTGGGGTGTCGGAAGGTTCTCGTGGGAGCTGGGGAGCCCTTGGCACGGGGGTCCAGATCGCCCCCCGCTCGCTCAAACCCCTGCTGGCCCCGGCTGCTCCCTCTCCACCTTTGTCAGCTCCGATGCCGGCAAGGGCATCTGCACAAGCCAGCCAAGCGTCTCCCAGCGCAGGACGGTGTGCCAGGAAACAGAAGGACAGGGAGAGACAGGAGGGGGTCTCCGCCGGGGAGGGGACACAGCCCCCAGGGTGAGACTTTCGCACTCCCAGATGGCTGCGTCTGAGTCCAGAGCCTGCCCACACGGGGGCGAGGCTGGGGAGGGAGAAATCCCCGAGGGGCTTCCTGGAGGAGGCAGGGCTTCTCAGGCTCTGGAGTGGGAAGAAGAGAAAGGCTCTCACCAGGACAAGGCCACCACTCTCCTCCGAAGCTCGGCTGCTCTCCAAGCTCCCCGGCACCCCTGCAGCCTCTCTTGTCAGAGCTACATCCTTCTGTAAACACAGACATTTTGGGGTGTACTAGTCAGCCAAAGGGATGCTGATGCAAAATACCAGAAATCTGCTGGGCATTATAAAGGGTGTTTATTTGGGGTAGGAGCTTACAGTCACCAGGTCATAAAGCATAAGTTACTTCCCTCACCAAAGTCTCTTTCCACGTGTTGGAGCAAGATGGCCGCCGACGTCTGCGAGCTTCAGGCCTCCTGGGTTCCTCTGTTCCTGGGGCTTGCTTTCCTCTGGGTTCAAGGCTCCTTCCTTCCTGGGCTGGCTTCTCTTTCCTCTGGGTGCTGCCTTCCCAGGTCTTCAGCATCAAACTCTAACATCGGAAATCCCCAGCTCTGTCCTTTGCCATGCCTTTCATCTGTGAGTCCCCACCCACCAAGGGGCAGGGACTCAACGCCCTAATCATAACTCAGTCATGCCCAGGTGCAGCTCAGATTACAAGCATAATCCAGTACTTCTTTTTGGAATTCATCAATTACATCGAACGCCACGCCGGGCGGGCCACAGAGGCTTCCGACTTGCTTTCACGCGCCCCACCTGTCACCTGTGTCCCGAAGGCCTGGCCGGAGGGAGCCGCCCGGACCTGTGGGCACGGCCAGGAGCACAGCCCGGCCTCGGCGAGCACACCGGGAGCCGTCTCCTCTCATCGCGGGGAGGGGGCCGGCCTCGGCCCCGAGCTCGTGGAAGCAAAGAGGGTTTGTCCAGAGACGAGGGCGGCTGGCCGGCTCGAGCCCCCGGCATGGATCTGGCCCGAGCCAGGCAGGACCCGGCAGCATGATTTATAATCTGCCCCTGACGGTGGCGGGTGCCCGAGCCGTCCACGCGCAGGCAGGACGGGAAGCGGAAATCAGGAGCATCTCCAAGTCAGGAGCCCGAAATCCAATTTCCAGCCCATCCTGGGGACTGAAAGCTTTCTGTCAACAGCCGCGCCGAGTCCTCAGATCCAATTAGCCGCGACCCGCAAGCGCCGGCCGAGAGCGCGGGGATAAGCCAGACTCGGGGCCCCAGGCGGCCTCGGGCTCCAGCGCGGACTGGGGGGGGGGGGGCCAGCCCTGGAGGCGGGGGTGCCCGCAGCCCCCTGCCCTATTGAGCTCGGCGCGCCGGCCACCCCAGCCCTGTGTGCTTGTCCTGCCTTAGACACCCCTCCTGGCGCTCCCTGTGCCCCCCGCCCCACATCTCCCCTGTCACCCCGGCACACCGTGTTGGCAGCCCCAGACGCGCTGGGGTTTGCCCAGGCCGAAAACTTCTGCTCCCTGTCCCTGCTGCTCTCCCAAGCCACCGCCTCCCTTCTCCCTCCTCCGAGGGATTTCCTGGCGGGTGGTGCCGAGGTTGGCATTCGCAGGCTTCCCCTCTCGCCACCTTGGCTCTTTGCCTCCTTCTGCCTCTGGCTTCAAACGCAGCCACTACCTGCTCCCCACCGACCCTGGACTCGTCCCACAGAACTCCTCTCTCTCTCTCTTTCTCTCTCTGTCTCTCTCTCACACACACACGGTTGTCAAAATACTTGGAGAAATAGTCTCTTGGAAATTCAAGGATTCATTAGCATATATTATTTTAAGATTTATCTTATTTATTTCTCTCCCCTCCACCCCCCAGTTGTCTGCTCTCTGTGTCCATTCGCTGTGTGTTCTTCTGTGCTTGCTTGTTTTATTGTCAGTGGCACCAGGAATCTGTGTCTCTTTTTGTTGCGTCATCTTGCTGCATCAGCTCTCCGTGTGTGCGGCGCCATTCCTGGGCAGGCTGGACATTTCTTTGTGCAGGGCGGCTCTCCTCACAGAGCGCACTCCTTGCGCGTGGGGCTCCCCTACACGGGGGACACCCCTGCGTGGCAGGGCACTCCTTGCACACATCAACACTGTGCATGGGCCAGCTCCACACAGGTCAAGGAGGCCCGGGGTTTGAACCGAGGACCTCCCATGTGGTAGGCGGATGCTCTATCAATTGAACCAAATCCACTTCCCTCATTAGCATATTAAAGGCTCTGATAGTTTGACTATAAAAATAAAACTGTTTAATTTGGTTTCACCCAGAATTTTCAAAATTATTGAACACAGATACATTTTTCATGGCATGTCCTTTGGCATCCCAAAGAGGAGAGTTCTGTGGGATTGCAGTTTGGAAAATTATTTTATGGGCGGATATCTCCACGAGGGTGACCCATTTAGCAACCTGAGGCTGAGGCCTCACTAAGCAGATAGTTAGCAAACTACTGTACGATGTTTAGTTCATGCAAGACAGCATTCTTAGTGGCTTCCACATAAGAAGTCTTTTAATCCTCACAACCATCCCTTCAAGTAGGTTCTATAATTATTTGCATTTTACTGTTGAGAAAACTGAGGCATAGCTTGTGTCTGTAACAAATGAGGCCAAGTGTATCAGTCAGCCGAGGCTAAATTATGCTGCTGTAACAAACAATCCCCCTAATTTCAATAACATAAGGCAATAAAAATTTACTTCTGTCTCAAGCTCCAAGTCTGTCATCTTCATTCCAGACCACAAGTTAAAGGGACAGAAATTTTTGAATTTCTGCACCCAAATGAGGCAAGTCACTTTGGCCACATCAAGTCACATCTCTACTCCAGAGTTCAACAGAGTGAGGAGGCAAGACTGGACAGTGAATATTTTGAACAATAAAGCTAGAGGCCACGTTGGGATTTGAACACTGCTGGTATCCACCACGCCACCCTGGCTCCTGGGTTTGGTGGGACAACCTGGTGAATAGCTCTCTGCCCCTACCCCCTAGAATGGGGCCGGCCCGGGCTGCACTTTTCTCTGCGTGGGACTCTGCCAAGCACAGCCTGCTGCTCTTCGAACGTCCTTCCCGCGTGGATCCCACCAGTGGAAACCACGGCTCCTCCCAGGGCAGCGTGAGCACTGCTCCTTCTAGGAAGTGCTATCTAATCCTCCCAGGGGAACTTCCTGCTCTGAGCTTGTGCTTCCCTTTGTCTGCCGTTTCCTTTGCACAGCGGCCGTGGGTGGTCTATGAGGCATCCACTGCCCCCTCCCGCCTCTTCCATGGGCTGCGGCTCCTGGAGGATCGGGGCTGTAACCTGTTCCCCAGACTCCCTGCCCAGGGTCCCTCCACACGGCAGTCAGGACCCGTCCTGGATCTCAAAACCTGTGAGCACCACCGTGACTCTACCAGGCCAGCGGCAGCGTGCCCGAGG
Source organism: Dasypus novemcinctus (assembly GCF_030445035.2). NCBI lineage: Eukaryota > Metazoa > Chordata > Mammalia > Cingulata > Dasypodidae > Dasypus > Dasypus novemcinctus. Next base: position 205,454,982 of record NC_080673.1, read on the forward strand.
GTTTAGCAATGCCCTCTAACCTTTGATATAAGTAATTACCAGTTCTGCATGCAGAACCTCCTCTAAGGAGCTCACAAGCCAGCTCAGGAAGTGACTCTAAGATGTCCAAAAGTGGTTAATAAATTTAAGAGCAGGGCCAGGAATGTGATGCTGGTGGAAATCCAAGACAAGTCAGGGGAATCCGGGAAGCCAAGTGTGGGGCTAGACCCAGGCCAGGAGACAGAGCTCAGAGGCACAGCCGGCTGCTGGGGGGACGGTCCAGAAAAGCTGCTCCTGAGAAGGTGGGGGTCGAGCTCCACGGGAGTAGCAAGGCACTCTGGTCAAAACAACAAAAATTATAATTTTTTGTTAAAAATTGACAGTAAGGAGAGAAGACATCTTTGCCTTGTTCTTGATCTTTGGGGAAAACCAGTCAGTCTTTCACCGTTGTGTATCACACTAGCTGTAGGCTTTTTGTAGATGTTATCAGGTGGGAGAAATTCCCTTCTATTTCTAATTTGCTAAGTGTTTTTTTTCAGGAACAGATGTAGGATTTTGTCAAACGCCTTTTCTGCCCCTATCAAGATGATCGTGTGTTTTTTAAAACAGTCGGTTAATATGGTCACTCACGTTGATTGTCAAATAACCTTGCATTCCTGAGAAAAACCCCACATGGGCATGATATATTATCCTATTGATATATTATTGCATTCAACTTATTAAAAATTTCTTAGAGAAATTACATCTCTGCTCCCAAGGGATATTCTGTAGTTATCTTTCCTTGAAATATCATTATGTGGCTTTGGTGTCAGGGTAAAATGGGTTGAAAAGGGTTCTCTTCTATTTCCTCGAAGAGTTTGTGTAGAATTGGTCTTATTTCTTATTTAAATGTTTAGTATAATTCAAACATTGGTAAAGCCACCTGGACATGCAGTTTTCTTTGTGGGAAGGTTTTTAATTACAAACTCGATTTCTTTAATAGGTATAAGGCTATTCAGGTTATCTATTTCTTCTTGAGTCAGCTTTGGCAGTTTTTAGAGAATGGGTCCAGCCCATTTAAATTGTCAAATATACTGGCAAAAGTTGTTCATAATATCCCCTTACTAGCCTTTCGATACCTGTAGGACCTGTAGTGATGCCTCTTCTTTCATTTCTGAAATTGCTAATTTTGTCTTCTCTCTTTTTTGCCTGATCTATCTGCCAAAAGATTATCAATTTCGTTGAACTTCTCAAAGAACTAGCTTTTGGTTTTACTGATTTTTTTTCTGTTTTCTCTTTTACATTTTCTATTCCATCAATTTCTGCTCTGATCACCATTTCTTTTTTTTTCCTTTTTCTGATTACCTTGGGTTTAACTTACTTTTGTTTTCTTAGTTTCCTGAAGTTGAAGCTGAGACCATTGTCTCAAGACCTTCCTTCCTTTCTAAACCAGGCATGTAAGGCTATAAATTTCCCTCTAAGCTCTACTTTTCCCATCCCACAACTTTTGATATGTTTTATCTTTTATTCTTATTCATTTCAAAATACTTTCTAATTTCCCTTTTGAGATTTTCTTTATCCATGGGTTATTCAGAAGTATGTTTTTAATTCCCAAATACTAGTGGATTTCTCAAATATCTTTCTATTAAGGATTTCTGATTTAAATCCATCACAGTCAGAGAACATGCACTGTATGATTTCTATAACTTTTAAGTTGTTTACATTTGTTTTATGACCCAGAAAATCATCTATCTTGGTAATAGTTCTGTATGAAGAGAACGTCTGTTCTGCTGTTGTTGGGTGAAGAGTTCTATAATATCATTAGGTCAAGCTGGTTGATTAAGACTTTTATCTCCTTACTGATCACCTGTCCAGTTGTTCCATCAATTATTGAGAAAAGGGTATTGACATTTTTACCATTGTTGTGAATTTTCTATTTTTCCATTAAGTTCCACCCATTTTTGCTTTGCTTATTTTGAAGCTCTGTTATTAGGTCCACAGACATTGAGGATGATGTCCTCTTGCGGAATTACCCCACACTGTTACGAAGTGACTCTTTTTATCTCCTTTTATGATGGTTAGGCTCATGTGTCCACTCGGCCAGGTAATGGTGCCCAGTTGTTCGGCCAAGCAAGCACCAGGCTAACTGTAATACAAGGATTTTTCATGGGTTTTGATCACCAGCGAGTTGACTGCATAGGTGACTGGTTACATCTACAATCAACTGAGGAGATTGCCGTCAGCAATGAGTGATGTCTCATTCAATCAGTTGAACGCTTAAAAGGAGAAGTGATGTCAACTTTCAGAGAGAGAACTCCCATCTCTACTTCAGACAGCCACCGCCTTCTGGAAGCTCATCTGGGGCCTTCACTGGAGACCCTGGTTTTCAGCCTGCCCTATGGAATATGAAAGAATGTTGTAAAATCTCACACCATTTACAGATAGCTCCTGTCATTCCTGTTTCCCTAGAGAACCCTGACTAATATACCTCTTAATACTCCTTGCTCTGAAATCTACTTTGTTTTTAAAAATGGTGAGAAATAACACAGCAGTTTGTGGTGATTCGGTCCAGCTCCCCTAGGCACACTCATGGTGCCAGTCAGGTGGGGAGTTGTAAGCTAGTCTCCCCTCCCTCGAGGGCCCCCAGAAAACTTACAGGGTCTTCTTAGATCCCCTGTCACTTAGCATGGAGTGTGCTCAATTTGCCAGGACTGCTATTTAAAAAAAAAACTCCACGTGCCGATTGGCTAAAGATCAGGAAGGGGAAGTGGATGTAGTCAGGGGCTGAGCACCTGCTTCTCATGCACGGGATCCTGGGTTCAGTCCTGAGGACCTCTTAAAAACAAACAAAGGAAAAATGGAACAGGAAGCTATTGGCACATGGCCTGGAGGCCATAGGTCCAGCCTAAGGTGTGGGCTGGCCACACTTTCTCTGAAGCCCGCAGCGTCTGGCGCCTGCAGCCAGCATCGCTCTCTGCCTCCATCACGTGGCCGTCCCTCTCCTTCCCTCCCCTCCTGTGGCTTCTACCTCCATGTCCCAACTTCCTCCTCTTACAAGGACTTGAGTCACAGCAGCCCCCCGCCCACCCTGATTCAGCCCGGCCTCATCTAAAGAGGCTCTTTGGAGCTCCCTCCCACCCGCAGGTATGGACAGGACCTGGAGGATGGCTTTGTGGGGGCCGTGGGTCAACCCAGCACAGAGGGGAAGGGAATGGAGTGGGAGAGCCCCTGGGACCCCAAAGGGCCGGCTGCTCTTGTCCCTCAAGCATCTCTCTGTCACCTGCTCCTTGAGCTGGCTGGGGGAGCTGGGGAGAAGACACCAGTGCCAGTCTGTCTGCTTTGTGCCAAGTACTGCAGAGATGTGCCCCCCGGGAGCGCGGTGTGCCCGCATCTGCCGGCAGAGCCCTCGAGAAGCAGAGACTACCATGCCTGGGAGGGGCAGGGCCAAGGAGGGCGCGGGAGCCAGCCGTGCCCAGTCCTGGCCATCCTGGAAAGGCCGATGCTGGTAGAGAAGAGCTTGTAAGCAGCTGCACCGTGAGCCAAGCTCTCCCTTCTCTTTGCAGCCCAAGGCCCGTGTGCTCGGCCGGGAAGGGGCACGGGGCCCTCTCCCCTTTGCCAGGCCCCAGCCCCGACCCAGGGCGCTTCCCCGCTGCTTGGGGGCGGCGGACACGTGCTTACTTCCATCCAGCCCACGGGCTCTGAGCCCTGCTTGGTGCTGGGCTGCCTGGGGGCCCTGGGCCCTGTGATGTGGCCGGGGTCCCTCGCCAGGGGGCTGGGGCGCCAGGCGCAGTGGCAGTCCAAGTGGCGGGGGCGTCTGCCCGGGTGGGGTGGGTGAGGCGGCAGCGCTGGGGAGGGGACGTGTGCGAAGGATGAAGGAAGCGTCAGGGTCAGCAGGTGGAGGGGAGGGCGAGGAGACGAGGGAGAAGGGTCTCTAGGTGGGGACAGCATGCGAAAGGGCCCCGAGCATGGTGGGGTGACAGGGGCGTCGCTAATAACAGGCAGCCCCTAGCGCCACCCTCGGGCCGCCCGTCTCGGCCCTGCATGCGGTGCGACTGCGGACCCTGGCTGAGCCCCGATGCCTTGGCAGGGACCGGGAGCCGAATGAACGGCCCCGACCCACGTCCCCGCCTGCCACGGCTGCCTGCGGCCCGGATTTTAACCAGATTTTACTGCTCTGAGGACTGAGGCCAAGGGAAACGATTTTCTCTGGTTCTTCTCTCCTGCCAGCGAGGCACGGGCCCCAGCCCTCACCGGGCACAGCTGTCTCAGCGTGGCTGGGGTCCTGCTCGTCTGGGAGCCCAAAGAATCCCACCCCCCCCGCCGGAGGGCAGGGCGGGGAGGCTTCCACGCCCGTGGACCCCGACGCCCTGACGTTCCGGAGAATGGGGGCTCTGCTGGCCGGCCAAGGCGAGATGAGCACCACCGGGCTGGGGACTGCGTAGCTCGGGCAGCTGTCGGGTGCGTCCTCTGCGGCCAGCAGTGCGTAGGGCCGAGCTGGCCGTTCTGGGAAAGAGGCCCTTAGGATGCCGACGGCTGCTGGCCCGCGGTCTGTGACCTGGGAGATGCCACGTGTGCACGCACACCCGCACCCACAGGCCTCCTGCACACCTCATCCCGCAGGTGCATGCACACCTGCACGGTCAGGTGCACGCACACCTGCACCCCAGGTAGCCAGGCCCGCAGTCTCACCTGAATGACGCAAAGCTGTGAACCCGTATCTGCCCATAATAGACTCGTTTTTCCTCGGAGCCTAGAAGGAGCCCGCCCTGGAGCGACCGACTCAGACTGAGGTGGCCTTCAGGTGAGAAGGTGGGGCGTGGGGGACGCTTTAGGAAGGCCTCTCTTGAGACCCCCAGGTCAGGAGACGGGGCCGGACCCATGGCGACACCCAACGGCCCCGACGGGTCATCCCACTCGCTCACCCCGTCCTCCTGGGGTGCCCTGGCCGGGAGCCCCGGCTCGCACCCTGCCCGACGCGCGCGGGCCCCGGTGAACTTCAGAGGCAAGAGGCACCTGCCCGTGGCGTGGGCTCGGGGGCGGCCCCGTGCCTGGGTGAGCAGTGCCCACCTCCTGGGAGTGGGTGACGGGACACGCCAGCTGGAGCAGGCCACCCCGCCAGCACCGCCCATCCCGTTCCAGCAGACCCCGGGGGCAGAGCGCAGCTTCCCTGGGGGGCTCCCCAGCCCCGGCCTGCTCCCGGGGCACCCCATCACTTCTCTGCCTCCAGGACGTCCCCACCCCGAGAGCCCCAACAGGCCGGTCTCCAGCCCGGTCCCTCCCCGGGCCCCCGGCCACTGCCGTCCACCTGCAGCCTCGCTGGCGCCTCAAGCTTGGGGCGGGTGGCGTGGGGCTCCTGGCGCCGGGGGCCTCGCTCCCCACAGCATCCCCGACGGTGGCTGCCAGCGCTGGCCTCAGAGCCCACGCCCGGCCCAGCAGCAGGCCCAAGGGGGGGCTCCAGAGCCACGAGAGCCGGGAACGGGGGCTGCTCGGCGGGGGTGAGAGCGAGGGCCGGCCAGAGGGAGCTCTGGGTTCTTGGTGGCAGCACAGGGGACTCGCAGGAGGAGGGGCTGGGGGGGAGCGGAGCGGAGGGGCAGGCTGGCCGCGCAGACGGCGGGCAAGGACGCGGGGACGGAGACGGGCAGCACTGCCCCTCTGGGGTCTTCTCTTTTCTCAGGAGACACGGGCAGGAAGGTCATGGGGAAGCCGGGAGCAGGGCCGGCCGGGGGGAGACGTGGGGCTGCGTCCGGGGCAGGAGGGGGCGGCTCAGACAGGCCTGCAGCCGGGGTGAGACGTGGGGCTGCGTCGCACGAGCCATCAGCGGTCAGTGGCTTGATGTGGGGCCCGTGTACGTCGTTAGTGGTCAGGGCGAGACGTGGGACCCATGTCTGCTGTCAGCAGTCAGTGGCGTGACGCAGGGCCCACGTCTGGTGTCAGTGGTCAGCAGCGTGACTTGAGCCCACGTGTGCCATCAGCAGTCAGTGGCATGACCTGGGCCCGCGTGTGCCATCAGTGGTCATCAGCGCAACACGGGGCCAGTGGTCCCAGCCCAGGCTCCCAGGCCTCCCCCAGCTGCGCGCGTGCTAAGCGTGGCCGCCCAGGCTGGTGGGACCGACGCCAGAGGGAATCTCCTGGGCCACGGCCTTGAGGCCACGAGCCCACGGGCGCAGCAGGCTTGTCCTCTCCTGAGTGGGCAGCGTCCTGGTGTCGGCCCCACGGCCCCCGGGGACCCTCGGCTGGGGCCTCTGTCTCAGTCGCCTCCTCGGCTGCAGTCTCCAGCTTCTGCTGACCGACCACGTGCCCGGGCCCTATGTCCAGAGCTAGGCCCCTGCCGGGGGTGGAGGAGAGGCCACGCCAGGAGCCCCGACGGCGCAGAGCCCCGGGAGCCCAGCGTGCCGGCTGGCCTGGGAGGAGGGCGAGCGGGGCCACGGAACAGGCCACGGAAAGTGGGGCCCAGGGGGAGGTCACAGCAGAGAGGCCCACGGGGGCGTGAGGTGTCCGAGGTGAGGTCAGCGGGGACACCGGGGCCGGGGCTGGGGTCCTGGTGGGGAGGGGGTGGTTGAAGGGGGTGAGGGGCAAGCGTGACAAGCTGAAATCCAGGAGCTGTGGATTCGGGGTGCAGTGACACCCCTGAGGACAGAGCCAAGAGGGGCTGGGAGCTGGCGCCCATCCTCGGGGTTGGGGGGGGTTTGTGGGGAGAGGCTGGTGGCAGCAACAGGGAGGGGGCCGTGGGCCCGAGGGCAGCGGCGCAGGGCCTGGCGGCGGCAGCGACGGGCGAGGGGGAGCCCACCCGCTCAGGCCAGCAGCGTGAGGGTGTCCAGGAAAACGAGCCCCCGCCGAGGGAGTGGGGCGAGGGCGAGGAAGGGTGGGGGGCTGGGGACGGGGGCGAGGGGCTGTGAGCCTTGCGGAGGGAGCCCCCAGGGGCTTTGGCAGGGGGGAAGAGGACAGGGTGGGAGCCAAGTGAGCAGTAGGGGTGTGGCTGGAGAAGGGGGGCTTGGAGGTGCAGGCTCCTGAGGGTCTGAAGAGACAGGACGGCCACTGGGGGACCCACGGGCCAGCGTGCCCCACCGTGGACCCCAGACCTCCACGGAGCTCGCCTGCAGGTGGGCACCCCAGCACCCCGGCAGCATCCCCTCGAGGGTCTCGGCAGAGGCTTTCCTTCACCACAGCGGACGGAGATGCCAACGCAAGTCAGGGGACAGCCCCCCAGTGTCCCTGCCTCGGGGACCCACGAGACGCTCCCGGCCAGGCCGCGCACAGCAGACGAGGCCACGGAGCCCCCGAGCTGCCTGGCCACTCTCGCGGAACGAGGGACCACGACCTCTCTCCGGCCGCGGCTTTGTCCTCGCTCCAGGAGCCCGTCCCCCAGACACCGCGACTTGAGACGCCCAATCACAGAATTGGCCCACGTTCTGGCAGCATCCTAAGTGGGGGGACCCCGCTTTCTCGGGCCCTCCCCCAACCACCAAGCAAAGCCCACGCCGCCACCAACACCCCAGCCCCGTGGGTTCCGTCCGGTCCCCTCTCTGGGACACAGGCCCCCCACCCAGCAGGGATGGCGCCCGCTCACAGCCCACCTTCCCGGGCGGGGCGTCCTGGGGGGCTGGGCCTGGACAGCCGTGGCCTCCCCATCCGTCTGCCTGGTCACCCCCGCCGGCCGCTGCTCCCGCGTCCTTGCCGTAGGGCCTGCTTGGGGGCCTCGCTAAGGCGCGGCTCGAGGGCCGGGCCCCCAGGGGGCTGTGCGGCGGCTCGTCCACGCTGCCGGGGGCCGAGAGGCGGGTGTGGGGTGGCGGCCAGCACCCTGCTGCCCCCCACGGCGCCCCTGCTTGTCCCACCCTCAGCGGCCACTTCCCGCCGCAGGCACCAAGGGCCCGCCTTCCTGGTGGCTGGCCGCCCGCCCCGGCTCGTCCTCCCTGACCGCCCTGTCCACCCTGAGCAGGGCGGGCGGCACGACCACCTGAGACCCCATCTGTCCGGAGAAAGCCCGAGTTCCCCAAGGTGCCTCTCCCCACCCCGACACCTGCCCTTACCCCACCCACTACCCCCAAGCCGGGCCCCACAGGCCCCTCCTCCCGGCTGCTCTCCACCCTTTTCCACCTGATCATTGCCTGATCGCGCCGCCTCCTCCAGGGAGTCCTCGGGGAGCTCAGGCAGGGCTCCTTGAAGGTGCCCTTCTCGCTTTCTCTGTGCCCAGGGCCCAGCCCAGGGCCTCCGGATGTGGTCTTCTTTGGGGACACTGCAGATGGAGAGGGTTAGGATGAGGTCAGGCTGGCGACGGGCTGGCTCTGACCCGCTAGGATGGGGCTCCTTAGGAGGGGAGGGGGCGCAGAGGGTCGGGGGGCGCCACGTGCTGCCGAGAGCGCCCGGGAGAGTGTGGGGCAGACCCCTCCCGCTTCCGGGGAGCACGGCCGCAACCACTCGGCCTCCGACTCTGGACCCTAGAACTAGAGGCCGTCAGGTTTGCTGTGTTCCAGCAGCCCCAAGAACCGGAGAAGTTCCCCGGATGCGGGACCCCCCATGGGGTGTCTGCCCACCCTCGCGTGACTTCTCAGGGGCGGGTGGCCCAGGAAGCCTCCTCCGTCCTGTGTCTCTAGCACCCACGCGGCCCCAGGGGCTGGAAGGTCCTGCCTCGGCGGGCGTGGAAATGAGCTGAAAACAGACGTGCATGCGTGCCTGCAGCAGCCTCATCCATGAACGGACGGGCACACGCGTGTATGGCGGTTTTATCCACGGATAGATGTGCACGCGCGCCTGCAGCAGCCTCATCCATGAACGGACGGGCACACGCGTGTACGGCGGCTTTATCCACGAATAGATGTGCACGCGCGCCTGCAGCAGCTTTATCCATGAACGGACCTTGCATGTGCGTCTACAGCAGCTTTATTCATGAATGGACGCGCCAAGTGTCTATAGCAGCTTTATCCATCAACAGACACGCACGCGTGCCTGCAGCAGCCTCATCCATGAACAGACATGCATGCACCTACAGCAGCTTTATTCATGAATGGATGTGCACACACGTCTGCAGCTTCAGCCATGAACAGATGCGCGCGCGTCTGCAGCAGCTTTATTCAAAAGTGCCCCAAACCGGAAGCCACCGAGATGCCCCTCTTAGGCGAGTGCAGAAACCGGCTGTGGCCACCCAGACAGCGATAAAAAGAAGTGAGCCGGCAGTTCGCAAAAAGACGTGGAAGCAGGAGCCCTCACACGCGCGGAGGGGTGGAGGAAGCCGGCGGCGAAGGCCACGTGCCGTGGGTCCCCGCAGCTGCGGCTCCAGGACAGGAAAGCTGGAGAGAGGAAGAGCTGTGGCTCCGGGAAGAGGAGCTGGCTGCATGGGAGCCAGAACTGCAGGGCCCTGAAACCACGCCGGGGGAGGGGGAAGCAGGGGGGCGGGGCCCTGAGACCACGCTGGCGGGGCAGCCAGCAGGAACCCTGCAGGAGGGGTGCGGGACTCGAGGGGTGCGGGACTCGAGGCGTGGGCCCCACTTCCGGAGCCCCGGGCCTGCCCTCGAGCTCGCGGCAAGCCCCCCTGCCCTCGGCCGCCCCTCGGCTGGCCTGCCCAGGAGCCCCTCTGGGTGAGGGAACTGGAGGATGCGGTGCTCCCGGCCGGGGCGGAGGTGAAACCGCGCCACCCCGCATGCGGGCGGGCACCGACGGGTGGGGAGGCCTGGGCGGCCGTGGGGCCTCCTGCCTGGGTGGGCGGGGAGGAGGGGTCCCGGGAGAGCGCGCCGCCCCCTCGGGGGTCCTGGGCTGCAGCCTGGCCTCCAGAGGTCTGTGCTTCTCTCCTGGGGAGGACGCCCACCGGGCCCTGCAGCTGCTCAGCGTTTCCCTTCTGCAGGGGACCCCCCGGGGCACCTTGTGCCACCCGTGTGCCCACGACTTGCCAAACTCCAGGCCAAACATCTCTCTGAGCTTCAGCCTCGTGCACACAGCCCTGGCCGAGGGGCCATGTGGGCGGCTCTGCCCATGGCCTGTCTCGCAAGTGGCCCCAGCCCCTTCCCCGTCCCTCCCCCAGCCCCTCCCCCGTCCCTGCATCTCCCCAAAGGCTCTCCCACCTGCCCCCTCCTCCTCCTCCTCCTCCTCCTCCACGGCCACCTCCCGCTCCTGACTCAGCCTCCTCCCCCCTCACTGGACACTCATGCCAGCCTCCTCTCTCCTCCCCCTGCCCCCCACCCCTGTCCCCCCAGCCCCTCACCCCCACCCCCACTGCTACCTGCAAAGCAGCGCCCAGGCCCCTCCCCGCGGTTCTCCCAGGCCCTCCCAGGGCCTCCCAGCTCAGCCCCCACATACCAACCCACCCGCCCATCCCTCTGGGGGCCTCCTCTGGGCTGTCGTTACTGCTGTTCCCTCCTGAACACCCTTCCTCTTCCACATATTCCAAAATTCCCCAAACGCCAGCCAGATGCCACCTTCCCCGGGCAGCCTCCCGGGACCGCTGAGTGGACCTGTGTCCGTGCCAGGCCCCCACACGCTGCCCCTAGAGGCAGGGCCGGTAGGCCTCCCGAGGCCGCCCCCCCCCTTGCTGAGCCCCGTCCCCGGGCCGCGCCCGTCTCCCCCGCTGGGAGCTCCGTGCGCAGGCACGCGTGCCGTTTTCGCATCCGCCTCCCCCCCACCCCCGGCGCTGGAGGCGGTGAGCCCACCCATGGCGGGCTCCGCCCACGCCCCTGGCTCGCCTCCCGCATCCGGGAGATCAGTGCATAGCCCACTCGGGCGACCCCACACAGGGTCAGGCCTTAGCCCCAAGGCCCTTCTCTTCTCTGGGCCTCAGTTTCCCCATCTAGAAAGTGGTGTCTCCGTCGCCCCGGCCTGTGCCACTCCGTGTCTGTAGCTGCAGAAGACGCTTCTAGAAGGGAAGAAAGGGCAGGCGCACCTGAGCTCTGCAGCAGTACTGCAGGCGACGGCGGGGCGTGGGACCCCCTCGGTGGCCCCCGTGGGATCCGGGGCTCTCCTCAAACTCCGCAGAGCCGGGAGTGGGGGCCGGGGTGGAGGGCGCTGCCCACGGTCCCGGATGCTCCGTGCCCCCCGTCGGCACCGAAACCGAACGTGCTCTCTGAGGTTTTGCTAGAAATCTCAAAGGTCAGCCGTTCTCCGGTTTCCAGAAATTATTGATTTCGTCTGGGCTGGAAGGGCAACAAAAAGGCTTTTATTGGCTGCTTGTTTCTGCGGCTGGATCAGAGGAGCTCGGGCCGCAGCGCTGCCACCGCAGGGCCCCCTGGGACGGCAGCGGACCCCGGGGGCCCCTGCCCGGGCCACCTCGCTTGCCCCGTCGCCGCGGCACACCTGGGCGCCAGCGGGGTGCCCGCCCGCTCCCAGCGCCGCAGCTGGGTGTCGCTGAGCCCACGGGCAAGCTCACCCACGCATTCACACAGCAGGCCCCTGCCGGCCACCTGCGAGCCCCTCGTCCTGCAGATGACGCCCGAGCTGCCGCGGCGGGGGCGGGGGCCCCTCGTCAGGCCCGCGGAGCGGCAGGGGCAGGCCGGGGACCCCCACTCCCCTGCCCCACTCTCTCAGCCTTGTCTCCTAAGCCCACGAGAGGCAGGTGGCCTTCCTGGGATGGAAGGTGACCCCCCGCCAGGGGCCACTGGGAAGGAGGGGGCAGCTTGGGGCCAGGTGGGGCATGTAGAGGCAGGGAAAGGAGGGGGGAGTGGGGGCGCAGGGGGCACGCCAGGGCTGGGGGCACCACCGGTGGGGGCCCTGAGGCCCCCTGTTCTCCCATTCCTCCTTCCTTCCGCCCCCACCCAGTGCCCCCCAGGTGCTGCCCGGCTGCTGCCCACCCTGAGGGGGCTCAGGCAGCCGCCGTCCCTCGGCCCAGCGAGCCGATCGTCCTTCCACGTCCTTCCAGGATGGAGCCCCCTCTGGACCCTGCGCTCGGTGGGTTTGCTCAGACGCTGCCCTGGACCCACTGGGGGGCCCTGGGAGTCTGGGCAGCCCCGGCCTGTGCTGGGTCCACGGGGGCGCTAGCCCCTGCCTGTGCCCAGAGCCCGGGGAGCCGTGGAGTGGCGTGGGGGTCGGACAGGCCGGGAGGAGCCGCACGCCTCTCGGGTCGCCGAGCCTCACTCTCCGTCCTAACACGGGGCACACTTCGCGGGGGCACCTCGGGGCTCTGAGCTCCCTGGGCATCCAGGCGCCATGCCCTTCGAGAGAACCTTCCGGGAGGCACATGGCTGGGCCGCTGCCCTGTGGACCCCCATGGCATCAGGCCAGGGCGCCCCCCACACTGTGCACGGCGGGGTCCACCCAGCCTGTCCAGCCTGGCGCGGGTCCGCGGGTGGTAGATCTTCCCTTTATCTTTCTGGGTGTTTCCCCCAAATTCTCCCAGCCTTGCCGGCCTCGGCACGGGCTTCTTGGGGGGCCCTGGGGACCTGGCCCGAGCGAACCCCAGCGGACGATGCGGCAGTGCTGAGGGCAGGAGGGCGCAGCAGGCACCCCGGGCCCCTAAGCGGGCGCCGCCCTGTCCCTGCAGCGGGTGCAGACGCCTCTGGCTGACCCTGACGGTCTCCTCTCGTGCGGGGTGGCCCTCAGCCCCTCCGCCCCCAGCCCCGGCCTCTGCGGCACACGTGGGGGTCGGCCCCCGCCCAGGGGCTGCTGGGTGCTGGGTGCTGCAGCACGCCCACCCCGGCGGCCTTGCGGGGTGGCCTCCTCCAGCCGGTCGGGGGCCTTGAGGGGCCAAGGTGAGGGTTCCCGCAGGAGAAATTCTGCCTCAAGACTGCAGCAAAAAAACAAAATAAATAAAGAAAAAGAAAAAGAAAAGAAAAAAACAACCACCAAAAAAAAAAAAATAGACTGCAGCAAAAATTCCTGCCTGAGTGTGCAGGCGGCCGGCCTCCCGGGGACGTGGACTGGCCAGTGCCCAAGCTCACGTGAGCCAGGCCCTTAGGCTAAACTGCTGACTGCGCGTGCGCACACACACCCTACCTATGCACATGCATGCACACACACATGCACGTGTGCACACGCGCCACACACAAGTGCATGCACATACACATATGCACACAGCTCACACGTGTGTATGCACATATTCGGGATCATGTGTGCACACTTACCCACAAATCTACACATATATGTGTGCACACACACGCCTCCTGCCAGTTCTATTTCTCTGGAGAACACTGACAATACTTGGGTGGTTGAACTAGGGTATGGAAAGGAGGGGGCTCGCTGGCATGACCCCCTTTTCTCCTCCTCCTTCGGAGCCTCAGCTAGAAGCCCTGGTGATGGAGGGGCTGCACAGGGAGGTAGTGAGTGTCCCGTCACCAGAGGCATGCGAGGAGAAGCGGGGCTTCCAGGGTCGCCGTAGGAGCAGCTGTGATGCGTGGACCAGCACAGACTTCGGCCTCTGAAAACCCGGCCCTCTTGGCTTAGAGCAGCAGCAGCAAGCGGGGCGCTGAGCGCTGCGGCTGCAGGAGCACTTACCGCTAAGGGCTGCGCCTCCCCGCGCGGTCGGCACGCCATCTGCTCCTGGCGCGCGCACCTTCTCGCCAGAGTTTAAAATGAAAGCTGTTCATTAGCGGTGACAAGCTTCCCATTTTGCAGTAATACCCGCTGGGGATGAGCCTGCCCCCTGAGAAGGAGAAATCACGGGCTGAGGCGCGGGCCCGCTGGCGGGGAGGCCGCAGAGGGGCTTGGCGGCGGCACGGCTTTCGCGGGGGAGTTTTTCATTCTGTGTCAGGCGTGCAGGAGAGCACTGCACAGACGGGCAGTCCTGCCGCGAAGCCGATGGCACCGCCAGGCCCCGGCGTCTGACATGTGCCCGATGCTGGGAGCTGGGCTCGGGCCCCGGACGGGGGCTCGCGGCCCAGTGGGGGCTTGCGTCAGGGCGATCAGGGGTCTAGGCGGGGACAGAGGCAGGTCACGTGGGGAGAGAACCACGTCGGGGTGCGGCCCAGCGAGCAGTGCAGCACCCCGTCCTGGCCAGCGAGGTGGCCAGGGGCGGGCAGGGCTGGGGGTGGGGCCCCGGCAGGGCTGCGCCCCCTGCGGCCAGACCAGCCAGGCCTGAGGAGAACTTGCTCCAGGAGGAGCTGGCGCAGAGCCGAGCAGGAGCGCCGGCGGGCTGCGGCTGAGCGGCCTGGCCTCTGCTTCACCACGAGGGACACGCGAGAGTCCAGGGGTGCAGGTGGGTGGGGGGCAGGAAGGGCGCTCCTCTCTGCGGGGGGCCAGGCCACCAGCAAAGCAGGCCAACCCAGAGCCACCTGCACCGCCCACAGCCACCTGCACTGCCCGGAGCCACCTGCACTGCCCGGAGCCACCTGCACTTCCAGAGCCACCTGCACTGCCCAGAGCCACCTGCACTGCCCGGAGCCACCTGCGCTGCCCAGAGTCATCTGCGCTGCCCGGAGCCACCTGCGCTGCCCGGAGCCACCTGCGCTTCCTGGAGCCACCTGCGCTGCTCAGAGCCACCTGCACTTCCAGAGCCACCTGCGCTGCCCGGAGCCACCTGAGATGCCAGAGCCACCTGCACTGCCCACAACCATCTGTGCTGCCTGGAGCCACCTGTGCTGCCTCCAGTCACCTGTGCTGCCCAGAGCCACCTGTGCTTCCAGAGCCACCTGCAATGCCCAGAGTCACCTGAGATGCCAGAGCCACCTGCACTGCTCACAACCATCTGTACTGCCCAGAGCCACCTGCACTTCCTGGAGCCACCTGCGCTGCCCAGAGCCACCTGCACTGCTCAGAGCCACCTGCACTTCCAGAGCCACCTGCAATGCCCAGAGTCACCTGAGATGCCAGAGCCACCTGCACTGCTCACAACCATCTGTACTGCCCAGAGCCACCTGCACTTCCAGAGCCACCTGCGCTGCCCAGAGCCACCTGTGCTGCCCGGAGCCACCTGCGCTTCCCAGAGCCACCTGCGCTTCCTGGAGCCACCTGCGCTGCCCAGAGCCACCTGCACTGCTCAGAGCCACCTGCACTTCCAGAGCCACCTGCACTGCCCAGAGTCACCTGAGATGCCAGAGCCACCTGCACTGCCCACAACCATCTGTGCTGCCCGGAGCCACCTGCGCTGCCCAGAGCCACCTGTGCTTCCAGAGCCACCTGAGCTGCCTGGAGCCACCCGAGCCACCCACAGCCACCTGTGCTGTCCTGAGCCACCTGCACTGCCCAGAGCCACCTGTGCTGCCCAGAGCCACCTGTATTGCTCGGAGCCACCTGCATTGTAGAGAGCCACCTGCACTGCTCACAGCCACCTGAGCTGCCCAGAGCCACCTGTGATGCCCACAGCCAGCTGTGCTGCCCACTGCCAGCTGGCTGCCCTATGCACCCTCACTTCCCAGAGCAAGGTGCCCTCAGGGAGCTGGTGGGCAGAGCAGGGCCTCCCCAGCCCCACACAGCCGCTCTGCACCTGTCCACTGCCCCTGCCTTCCTGGGCACAGGTGCCCACCCCTGGTCTCCTGGTCAGGTGGGGCTGGCACCTCCCGGCTTCTGGGCAGTGCATGGGTGCTGCCCTGCCCTCTCCTGGGGCTGCTGAACCGGGAGGAGTCAGAAGAAGTAGAGAGGGCAGCGGCAAGTGGCAGCAGGATGACACCATGGACCCGCGTCTCCGTCTGTTCTGCACTGGTGAGACCAGTCTGCGTCGCAGTAGCCACCAGAGCCGGGTTCCCTGCCCCTCGTTCTTCACAGCCTCACCGCCGCCTTGCTCCCCCGCCAGAAGGCTCGTCCCAGGCCTGCGGCAAGTGCGCGGGGAGCCATGGCGGACGCTACTTCAACCTCGTTTCCCACCCTGACCGCGGGGTGCCGTACGGCACGTCACAGGCCCCAAACCCGGGCCACTGGGCTGAGCGACGTGGGCTCTGGGCTCCAGCCCTGGCTCCAGCACGCCCGGCCTGAGACGGGCAGACGCGCGCCACAGGGCCTGACGTGGCCTCGGGGAGACGGAGAGCGTCTGTCCTGGAATGTGTGCCCGCGGTCTCTGTGCTGCCCGGTATGCAGTTGGCGCTAAGCAAATGCAGCGTTGGTGCGGTCGGTGCAGGAAGGTCACGGGGCTGGCAGGTGGCAGCCGGGACCAGAGCCGGGGCTGCGCGTGCCTGAGGAAGGCCGCTCCGGCCCGTCCCCCAGGCTGCACGGTGTCCGCTCACGGCCCCGTTGGGTGGGGAGCCGGCAGGAGCTGGTGCGGCAGCTGGGGTCTCGTGCAGCAGAGCTGTCCCCGTTCTCCAGGAGCGGAAAGGGCCCGAGCTGCCTGCCGGCTCTGGCTGGGCCTGCGAGCCGGGCACGGAGCCCGTGGCCCTGGCACGCCGACGGGGAGATAACGGGCTTGGCTCTCGCTGGGGCCAGCAGACAGGTTTCCGCCCTCAGAACCAAATGACAGCCCTCGCCGGCCAGGTGGGGCTAGAAGAAGCCCTCCTCCACGGCTCTGGGCAACCTGGCCGGGCACCTTTCCAGAACCTTCTGGGCTGCGCTGGGGAGCCAGCCTCTCCTGCCATCTGCCAGGCCTGGTGGCTGGCCAGCCACCTCCATTAAGAGTTCGTTGAGCCTCCACTGGGTGCTGAGCTTTACAGTTTACCAAGCACGTCCACTCCCACTGGCCCATCCGTGTCCCACTTGTAGACGGAGCGTGAAGCCAGAGCAGGCGACTGATGACCAAAGAGCGCGTGGCGGCGGCTGCAGAGTCCAGCTGAAGATGGACATGCAAGGGCCAGCACCGTGCAGCCTCCGGGGCATCTACACGGCCTCTGGGGATGGCAGACGCCTACACTGCCTCTGGGAGTGTATGCATGGGTCTGGGGCGTGGAAAAGGCCTCTGGGAGGTCTACCTGGCCATGGGTTTGTCATTTGTCTACACAGCCTCCAGGGAGGGCATGTGTCTACACAGCCTCCAGGAAGTCTGCAGGCCTCTGGGAGCATCTACACAGCGTCGGGGTCTACCGAGCCTCTGGGCTTGTGTTTATGTCTCCACGGCCTCTGGGGCACTGTATGTCCACACGGCCTCCCCACTCAGGCAGGGGCTACGCTCTCCGCAGGACCCCTGAAGGCGTGGCCTTTGGAGGCACAAGGCAGCCCGTCACCCCTCTCAGCCCCGGGGCTACCACTGTTCCTGTGCCCCAGGTGAGTGACCCCGGGGACCCCCAGGGCCTGGGCCATCCCGGGCGCCCTGCCCGGTTCTGACCTCGGGGACCCGCAGGGCCTGGGCCATCTCAGGCGCCCTGCCCGGTTCTGATCTCAGGGACCCCCAGGGCCTGGGCCATCTCGGGCGCCCTGCCCGGTTCTGTCAGGCCGGTGACGTGTGCACTGGACGTGCGCTCCGTCCACCAGCCGCCTGACCGCCAGCCTGCCACGCACCAGCTGAGAGCTCCTGGGCCCTGCCATGGCTCCAAGCGCCCCGAACGTCTCATCCATAGAAGAGGCTCCCGACACCCCAACCCTAGGGCCTGGCCACCAGTCGAAACCCGCCCCTCCCCCGGGACCAACCACCCACCAGGCCCCCTTCCAGCACTTTCCATGACCTCAGAACAGTCCTGTTTGAGGCCGGTGCTGTTATCCTCAGGTGTAGCCTGAAACCCAAGCAAGAGAAGGAGGGATGGTCTCCTGTCCCGTAATTGGGGTGGGAGTCTGGGAAGTGAACTCGGGGCGGGGGGCACCCCAGAGCACATGCTCCCAGCCGCCATGGGCGCTGCTAAGCCTGCACCAGCAGCTGAAAGGGCAGGAGGAGGCTGCTCTCCCAGGAGCGCTGTGGGCTCCTAACAGGTTTCTTTCAAAGAAATGATAGGAAGCATGCATTTTTTACCACAATGACAAGAGCTAGGGGGCTGTTAAATTCTTGTGGGCACTCACTGGGTTTTTGTCTGTCTTTCCCCCATGTTCCCCAGAATCCTCTGGAGTTGAAGCGCTTTTTGAGCAAGTGAAATGAGTGGGTACCTGAAACAATGGATGGATAGATGGATAGTGGATAGGTGGATGGATGGATGATGAATGATGGATGGAGGATGGATGATGGAAGATGAATAATGGATGGATGAGGGATGGATGAAGGATGATGGGTGATGGATAGGTGGATGGATGATGGATGATGGATGATGGATGGATGAGGGATGATGGATGATGAACGGGTGGACGGATGATGGATGGATGGATGGATACTTGTTTTGGTTTGCAAGCTGCTGAAAGTAATATACCAGAAGTAGGTATATTACTACTTACAATGGGAATTTATTCACTTAAAAGCTTACAGTTCGGAGGCCATGAAAGTATCCAGTCAAGGCATCAGGCGACAGTCTCTCCCCAAAGACCGGCTGCCAGTGACCCTGGAATCCTCTGGCAAGTGGGGAAGCACAGGGCGGAGTCTCCCTTCTCCTCCAGCTCTCGGCACTTCCGGCTTCGTGGTTTCCGTGGCTCCCACTCTCAGCCTCTGTGGGTCCTCTCTGAGCTCCTGTGTCCTCTCTCCATATCTATCCATTTATAAAGGACTCCAGTAAGAGGATTACGACCCACCCTGGGCACGTCCTGCTGAACTAACCTCATCTACGCTCCCGCCGACAGCAGGTCTCCACTCACAGGAACGGACTAGCTCTACGGACGTGAGTTCCCCGGTCCATCCAGCAGCAAACCGCCACCATACCTCGTCTCGGTGAACTAAGGCAACAAGAGCCAGAGAGCGCTGCCGGCTCCTCGAAGGTCTGGGCTGCTTGAGACCAAATCCTGTCTGAATTAGCATCAGATCTGGATTTTCTAGCACCTTCAGAGGAAAGCCCTGCACCTGAGGTTTTGGTGCTCTGCGGTCACCATCCTGGAATTCTGGGTTTTATCTTTGAATTTGGGCTTTGCCCGTGAAGGCCAGTGGGCGCTGGAGCGGGCACCCGCAGCATGGCACCTCGGCTCCCGCAGGGCCCTGCCCCTCATCTCCTCCTGGCCCTCTTCACCCCCCTCTGCCCCCCTCTCCCCTGCAGCAACCTGGACCCTGGGAAGGCCGAGGGGGGTGTGCTTCCGGCCGTGGAGGCTGAATTCACTCAGGGTCCCCAACCCCCCCGGGATGGGCCAGAGGGAAGGAGAGATGGACTTCTTTGGCCCCAGCTAGGATCTGCGTTTTCATTTTGTGCTGAGCCCCACAAATCATGCAACTGGCCCTGCCACCACCCTCACACACAGACACACACACACACTGCCGGCTGGGGCAACGCGTGCGCCTCTGGGAAGCGAGTGTGTCCACGTGGCGGGATGGTGTGGGCAAAGCGTGCAGGTGGGACGGGCGACCTCCCCACGGGGGCCGAGGGGCTGCCACACGGGCGTCCTTGTAATGAAGGCTCGCCTAGCGCTGCAGCAGTCAGGCGACCCTGTGTTACCAGCCTTAATTAGTATTTTCTCACACTGTGTCTCTATCTGAAATCCATCACGGCTCTAGAGTCATTAAGCCAGGGCAGCCACACTCGGTTGCCAAGGAGTTTTTCTTCCCAGAGAATCATCCAGAAGCTGGGTCAGCTGGTGAAGGGTCCCATATGGAGGAAAGGACGCCCGGAAGTCGCCCGTGCAGCCGGGAGAGGCTGGCCGGGTGGTCAAGAGCTCCCTCGACAGTAGTGAGCCCCTGTCTCAGGACGGATGTCCCTGCCCTGGGGCTCTGGCGGGCGGGTGGGGGGCAGACGCTCCTGGCCCCCCGCTGAGCTTGGGCTGGTCAGAGGGGGGATGAGACGGAGCGGCAGGGGGAGGGCATCGAGGAGGGCAGGGCCGAAGGCTGAGGGGGCCGGCAAGCTGCAGGGGGGCAGCCGTGGAGGGCCAGGCTGGACGGCCCGGTCGTGCTCTCGGGTCACAGTGGATGCCCCTCGGCCGCCGGCGTTGTCACTGCCCGTGGTTGGTGACAGCGGGATGGATGCGGGTCTCACTCCCCGGACGGTGAGCTCTGGGGGTTCCTGTCTGCAGTGGACCCCTCACCACGGGCCCCGGCGGCAGCGCAGTGCCTGTGCGGGCAGGGACTCCTGTACATTTTCTTTGTCTACGAGGAAAGGCACGTGGACGGCGCCTCCAGGGAGCCGACGCCGGAGGCAAAGAACCAGACTGCTCCGTGCCAGCCTCCTCGCCAGCAAACCAGGGCTCTGTGGGGCTGACCCCACTGCACAGGGCAGCCTTCGCCCGCCCCTGCACCTTCCTCGAACCTGGGCAGGAGGCTCAAAGAAGCAGACGGCCACGGGCACCCAGGGGCAGCACGCGGAGCAGGCCCCCCGCCGCCCGCTGTGGAGCGAGCCCTGCTCGGAGCCACAGGGGGCCCATGTCCAAGGCCCGAGGGACCCCATCTCCAAGGCCCAGGGGACCCTGTCCATCTCCGAGGCCTGGGCACCCGTCCATCCCCGAGGGCTCTCACAGGCTCTCCTGCTGGGCAGCCGCCCAGGGCCTGCGCCCCGACAGCCGGTCTGGCTCCTGCCAGGATCCGAGACCCCTCCCAGCCTCTGGCGGGCTTCCTGGCGGGCCGGCCGGGCACAGCCCTGGGGGCTCCGTTCCTCCTCTGGGACCTGCACCAGCTCGGCGTGGAGCCGGCGTGGGCACAGGAACACGCTGAAGGAAAACCAGCACGAAACGAGAAGGGCGAAGCTGAACGCGGGTTTGGGCCAGCTTCCTAGCGGCCCTAAAAGTCTCCTTGGCAACGTACCCCTCTCTGCTCGGTGCACTGTGCTCTCCGGCGGCCAGTATGGTCTGGAGGCTCTGGTTTGCCGCCACTGCTGGAGGGACGTAAATGGGATGAGCCGCCCCCACCGCCTGACTGCCCAGGGGCCTGGGTCGGGGTCTGGGGGTGCTTTCCGGTCCCATGCCTGGGCGCTCTGTCTGGAACGAGTCTGCCGTGTCACTTTCCTAAACGCAGAGCCCGACTCCCCACCGCAGGCTCTTCTCCCTGTCTGGAGGAGCCAGCAGCGGGACGCCGGGCGGAGGACAGCCCCGTGCTGCTAACTTGGCCCGAGGGCCCTCTGTGCGCCCCATCGGGAAAAAGGGTCCCGGTGGCCCCAGGGTGCTTTGAGCAACAACCATCCACGTCTCTGCGTGGGCCAGGGCATCCCTGGTGCTGGGGGCCCAAAGGGGCCTCCTTACGCAGAGGGGAAGGAGGGACCGGGAACTTTAAGAGCGCCCAGCCTCCCAGGGGACCCAGGACTGGGTGTTCGCGTCCTGGGCCCCATTGGATGGACAGGAGGAAAGGGAGGTGCAGGAAGGGAGCTGCAGAGCGCGGACTCTGCCCTCCTCGCGCCGGCCCCGCCCATGCCACGCCCATGCCACGCCCACCTCCCATCCTCCCTGCCCCCTCACGCCTGCCCCACCCACCTGGTCCGCCCTCCTCGCGCCCGCCCCGCTCACCTCCCATCCGCCCCACACTCTCGCGTCCGCCCAGTCCATGCCCCGCCCACTCACGCCCGCCCCGCCCACTCACGCCCGCCCCGCCCACTCACGCCCGCCCCGCCCATCGCCCATCCGCCCCACCCACTCACGCCCGCCCCGCCCATCGCCCATCCGCCCCGCCCACCTCCCGTCCACCCCCGCACTCTCGCGCCCGCCCCGCCCACCTAGCCTGCCCGCCCGCCCCTCACCGTCCAGCCCCCCTTGCACCCACCGCTCAGTGGACCGTGGCTGGCGCTCCTGAACCCCGATCTGGCGGCTGTGCCCTTGCTCCCTAGCGGCTTCTCCCGACCTTTACTGAGAGCCGCCCTCCCTGGGCTGCGGTGCGCAGGGGGTGAGAGGGTGGCCCCACGGGCCTCCTGACCCCACCCCCCCAATGGGGCGCCCCCCGGCTGACCATGCTCCCCAGGGCCTCCTCGCCTCCCTCGAGGGCCTGGGACCCCTGTGCCTGCCCTCCGCCCTCAGGCCTCAGGTGACCAGCCCACACGTGCTGCCTGGCCAGGCCTGGGCCTGCTGGGGTCGGGGGCCTGGAGCCTGGACGTAGCAATGCAGGGGCCCTGCGCCAGGGCTGCCCAAGGACTCTGGCTCCTGCTTACGGCCACTCAGGAAGAGCCCCAGGGCCACATCCGCCCTTCACAAAAAGCCCTGTCCCATGGCACGGCTGCCTGTGACCACTGTCCACAGGGGGAAACTGAGGCTCAGGACTCCACGGCGCAGGTCAGTTTCAAACCCGATTCGGGGCTCCGGAGCCTTAGCAACCCCAAGAAACCTACCCCAGACCCGGGTGGCAAAGGTGGCACCTGGAGCCACCCCCCACCCTCCCCCGTTGCTGCAGAGGGGCTCGACCCCAGGACCTGCGGACAACACAAACCAGCTGCCCTCCCCTGCCCATCCCGGGCACATCCTAACGGGCACCCTTCTTCCCGCATTTGCAGATCCCCCCAGCCACTGCAAATGGAGCGCTTGCTGGTCCTTCAGGTTCCCGGGTGACATGGAGGCCCAGAGAAGCACACTCTTGTTTGTCTCCTGCCTGAGTCTTTGCAGAAACAGCAACAGCCCGATGTTGAGTAGCAGCTTCATTGGAACCAATTACAAGAGGACTGACTTTGTTTTCGATTCGATTTGCGGCGGTAGCACACTCGAGGAAACGGGGGCCTGGGTTATTTTTCACCACAAACATTTTGGCCTTTTTTATATCCTGGGTGGGGCGAGTTTTAGAAGCTGCCCTACTGTTCCGAATCGTTTCTAAGACAACAAAATAAAAACAAAGCCGGCCCCCTATCCGCACAGTGAAAGGGCAGTGGCAAGGTGGCCGTTTGTCGGTGGCAGCTGATGTGTTAGGACATCAAAAATAATGAAGCCATTTGAAAACTGTGTCGTTCTGGGGCGCCATCTGATCCTGCTGATTCAACACCAAGTCCACAGCAGGTCCCCCGTGAAGGAGGAGAGAAGAGCTCAGAGGGGGGCGATTAGCTTCTGCACCCAGGAAACAAGCCCGCTACTCTCGGGGCCTCCGCCTTCCCCTCTGCAGATGGCGGTGACTGCTGCCGCCGCGAGGCCGCGAGCGAGGGGCCCCACAGAGGCTCGGGACTCGGCCCGCCCCCGCAGCCCTTCACCCCGTTCTGTCTCTGGAGCTCGCTTTGCGCGTCTGTGAAATGGGAGCAGCGATTTCGCTAGAGTCAAAGGCACAGAGCCCCCGGACTGCTGCCCAACACGCGGTGGGCGCGCGGTGGGCATGTGGTGGGCGCACAGTGGGCGCGCGGTGGGCGCGCAGTGGGACCGCGTGGCCAGCAGAGCTGCTGGACCACAGCCATGCCCCATCGTTAGTATCAATGTGGGGGATCTCCCGCCTGTGAGCTGCGGAGGGGGTCCTCGAAATGGAAGCCCCCTCTCCAACCCTTCCCCCTGGCGATCTGGGAGGGGCCTGACTCTCCTACCGCAGGCCACGTGGAGCTTGTTCCAGAGGACGCGCGTGGCTGGGAGCTAATTCGGTGGGGGAGAATCCGCCCACCCATATCTGAACACGCCGCTTCAGCAGCCGGGTCTGCGCATAGTGGAAGAGCCCACGGCCCGGGGCGCGGCCTGGGACCCCCCGCCCCGACAGCGCGCCCTCCACCTCCCCCCACAGCGGCGCCCCCAGGGCTGAGTGCCTCGGGGCCGGGCGCCCACCCGGCTCCCGCGCAGCGGTGCGATGTTCCGGCCAGGGTGGGCTCCCCGGCTTGGAGGCCTCGGGCGATCCTTTCAGGACCCCCGTGTGGGGAAGGGAGGGCAGCCCCGAGGGGGCCGCCGCCTTCCAGGACGACACTGCGTCCCCACAGGCAGGTGCTCCCCGTGGACCTCTCCAGGGTGCCCCCCGCGGGGACAGAGCCTGAGCCGGGTGGGAGGTGAGGCTGGAGAGGAGGGTGGGCCCCTGAGCGCCTCGGAGGGTGGTTTACCCGGGGTCTCAGGGGGCTTCTTCCAGGCTGGCTTTGGGACCCCAGGGGCTCCTTCTGGCCCCGCACTGCGGAGCTGGGCTGGACATGCCAGGTCCCAGGGCCCCGGTCTGACTCAGGGCTGGAACCTGCCGCCAGGGCTGTCCACCTGTGGGCTGGCCCAGGGTGGGGACAGCTATGTGTAATAAATGGCCCCATGTGATGCAGCCAGTGACAGGGGCTGGACGGGGAGGGGGCTAGGGGCTCGGCCACACCGACGCCACTAGGGACTGTGGTGACAACGCACCTCCAGGCTTCTCCAGGTCCCCCAAGCGCCATCTCCCTCCCCAGGAAGGCAGATTCTCCAGGGTCATGGAGACCTGTGGGATTGTGCCCCTCCCAGGAGCCCAGGAGCCCAGGGCCACTGCCCAGTTTGGCCACTGCCCAGTTTGGCCACCCACGCCCTGGTCTCTATTTCTGGCAGTCTTGCCTCGGGCCATGAGAACACACTGAGTGTCCTGTTTCCCTTTTCTTCACGGCTGCCAGGCAGCTCCAGGCACATTTTGTGCTCAGCCCCGAGCATGTGACACCAGCAGGCCAGCCTCTACAGGCCAGCGCCCTCTGTCCCTGCCTGGCTCGGTTCCCTGTTGAGCCTCCTCTTCCCGTGGCCTTCACTGGAGCAGCCACAAAGCCTTTTGGTAGGAGAGAAATTCTCGCTGGGTCCCCGGGGCTTTCTCCCGGCCCAGAGTTGGCAATGGGTTCTGCGCCCTGGAGGATCCGAGGGGGACTGCGCTCGCCCTGCCCCCTCTGGGGAGGCCACGTCTTCCACACCCTGCCCCGTGGAGCCCCCGTGGCCCAGTCAGGAAGGAACATGCAGCCCCCTTTACAGATGGCAGGGGACCGGGTGGGCTCAGCCCGCCCTGGGTCCCGTGAGGCGGGGGCAGCCGAACCGGCCCTCGCCCCACCCGGTCCCCCACGCTCCTTCCCTCCTCACCCTCTGCGGCATCAGTCCTGCTGTGCTGGGCAAATGGGGAGACCGCTCCTCAGGGGTGGGTGGGCTGGGGGGGAGCTGAGGTCCACTGGCCCCTCGCAGCAGAGCCAGAGTGGGACCCCCTGCAGGAACACACTGACCCCGCGCTGCTCCTCAGCCCCAGGTCCTGAGCGTCCACTGCCACCGAGCAGTGACCCCGCCCTCCGTGCGAGCCCCCACCCCATCCAGCCCCAGAGCCCCTTGGGTGTCCCCAGCCGTCCAAGGGGCACTCGGGCCAACGCCCAGACAGGTGGGCACCCGAGCAGGGCCTCAGCCGCTCTCCCCCGCACGCGGGGGCCGCCGCGGGCTGCCACCGCCAGACGGGGCCTCTGCGCGCCTCCCGGGGAGGCAAAAGGCTGTGGCCGAGCAGGCTCAGGACTCCTGCCGGCGTTGGATGCCGCGCAGCGCTGCACGACTTGAGCTGACCGATGCGGCAGAAAACTCCAGCCCGTGCCAGCCGCGCCGGGAAGAGCCGCCTCCTCGCGTCCCCCCAGCCGCGCAGGCCTGTGAACGGGACGCCTCTGGCAGGGCCCAGACCGGCCCAGCAGCTCCCAGCAATATTTTCTTTTGAATTCCTGACTGAGCTGTAATGGAATAGTTGGATGATCTTATTCTCTTTTCTCCTTCTTTTTCTCCAGGCTCAGCAATTGAGTTAAAATACAAATTCGTTTTTCACAACACCACGGATCTGTGTATTCTGTAGGCACTGCCTCCACCCTCGTCTCCAGCCCGGTTCAGATGAGCACAGAGAGGGGACAGGTTCGAGCCGGGAGCCCCTCCTGCAGGGTGGAACCTTCTGGAGCTCGCCATGGTGGGTGTTTTTTTTTGGGGGGTTTTGCCTGAACTACCGGGAGAGGCTGCAGGGCAGGTGGCGAAGCCCGAGGAGAGCATCCCAGCGTCCCGACGGGCAGAGCCCGGCTCTCGGAGACAGACGTCCTGGGTTTGGGGTTTGCTCCTCCCCCTCACCCCCGCCAGTCTTGGCCCGACAGTCACCTCCCGGCCTCAGTTTCCCCGTCAAGGACCGGGTTGACGTTGACTCTGCCGTGGAGTGGGTGCAAAGGTGAGAGCAGATCGGGTCAAGGCGTCGTCCCTGAGGCAGGGGAGCCCCCGCAGGAAGGTCGGGCGTGCAGTGGACAGACGGCTGGATGACCGACAGACAGGGGGACAAATTCTGAGCGCCCGCTCTGTCCTACCCTGCAGGACGGCTCAACACCCGGGAACAACCCAGGACCAACGAGGAGGAGCAGGCCGTGCTCCCGGCACCTCCGGCTGGATGTCGGCGCCCTTGTTCACTGAAAGGGAAACCGAGGTGCACCAAAGGCCCCCGCCCGAGCTCCCCGCGGCTGAGGGGGCTGTTCCTGTCTCTGTCCGGCTGAAAGGAGTCTGTCTGGGCAGCACTTAGGAACACCTGCGGGCACCACTGAGCGGGCGGCCCAAGCCCGGACAGCATCCACCCCGGCAGCCCTGGGGGACACGTCGTCATCCCCCGTGGGCCAGGCACCTGCTGCAGACTCAGGGCCAGCCCCCGAGCACCCTGGGGGGTCGACACCCCATCACACCAGGAGGCCCCGGAGCTCGGGGGCGACAGCCACGGCCACAGAGTGCTGAGGAAGCAGCACGCAGGAGCTCGGGGTCCCTCCAGCCCCGAGGCCTGCAGAGCCACCCCCTCCCAGGTCCTCAAAGGTGGCCGATGGGCCGGGCCACCTCACCCCCACCCCGGGGGAAGGGTGGTCCCCAGCCGCACCCCCGCCGCGGCGCTCGGCCCGCCTCGGCTCTCCTGCGCCCGCCCTGCCCCTCGCCACCACGGCCCTCTGCAGACCGTGTCCCAAGACGCACTGCTCCCCGATCTGCTGCGCCCCCCAGGCTCTTTCCTCCACGGGGGGCTGCCCTGTGCTTAGGGACCTTGTTCTTTCCTCCAGACCCCCCGGAGGCAGCGGGCAGGTGGAAACGTTGGTTGACGGTGGACATGGAGCCACCGGACCTGGCCCCACCCTCGTGTGGCCTTGGCATGTCTGTCCACCCCGAGCTGCCGCTGCCCCCACCCACGCTAACCAGCCCAGGGGACGCTACGAGCGCCCCACTCACTAGGTGGGCTGGGAGGGCCCTGTGATGACCCTCAGTGGGGCCCCGTGTCCCCTCTGGTGCAAGTTTCGGGCCGCTCCCACAAGCCTGGTGAAATGCAGATTCCGGGGCAGAGAGTACGAGGCCTTGGGTCTGGGGTCCCTCTCCTGAGGGTGCGCCGGCCCCAGGAGACCTGCCCAGGCCTCCCGACTGCACCGCCTTCTCGGGGGATGGTGCTGCCAGGGCCCACCTCTGGGAGCCCCAATTTGGTCTGTGCTTGGACTCCAGACCGGCAGGCCTGGGTAGGCCTGGGGGGCTTCCAGCCGCCCCCTCCACCTCTCGCCAGGGCCACCGAGGCCCAGAGAGGGCAGGGATTTGTTGAGGCTAGCGCAGCCTTCCCATGGCAGCAGGGTCCCACCAGGCCACGGGAGCAGGGCTGGGAGGGGGCAAAGCAGGCCCTAGGCCACCCTCTCTCCAGGACAGAGTGGGCTCCAGGAGGGAGCGGGCTGGGTGGGCAGGGGTGGGGGGAAGAGAGGTGAGGCCGGGGGGCCCCAAGAGGAGAGGGAGGATTGGAGGGTCCCAGCCTAAGTGTCCCCACCAGCTTCCCAGGCTCATGTCCTGCCCCTGCCCCCCACCCCAGCTCTCCCGGGGGCTTCTGGCTATGAGGGGAGGGGCTGGGGTATCTGGGGGGCCCCGAGAGGACCTGGCACCCAGGATGCCCTCCACATGGGGTGAGGTCCAAGCACCCTGCTACGCAGGGACAGCCGCCAGGGGTCCCCAACTCAGGCCCCTGCACCCCCTGCTTTCAGCCTTCGGCGGCTGTCATTGGGTCACGAGGAAGAAACTGGGGGCAGTTCAGCTAAACCTTGCTTCTCGCCAGGCCCAGCCAGCGAGGGGCTCTGCTCCGGTAGGGGTCTAGGGGCTGGCCTTGGCCCCACACCCATCCCAGCCCTGGGCGGGCCTTTCCTCGGAGCAGGTCACCCCACCCTGCCTCCTCCAGGGGCAGCTTTTGGTGGGGGGGAGAGCCTGGGCCCTACCCGGGCCTGGGGAGGGGCACTGGATGCCAGTGGGGGTGGGGGGGGGCAGGGACAGGGGAGCAGAGAGGACAGTCCTTCAGGATCTAAATTTGGAGTCAGCTTGGCCTTGACCCCAAGAATTCCTCTTTTTGCTCTTAGCACAAGAATTGAGGGGCTGTGCTTTCTCTGCATAGGAGGATTTTAACTTGAAAAGAGACCCCCTCGTTGTTCTGCAAGAGGGACCCCTGGAACCCAGCGCCCCAGGGTGCTTGGGTGGGGAGGGGGAGAGAGGGGGTCTGCAGGGGGTCTGGAAGTTGCCCCCACCTGCCCGCTTAAGGACTCACGGCGGCAGCCAGCACTTAGATTACAAAGGTTTATTTAGAAAATAGTTTGGTTGTTTTGGCTGTCGTTGTTTTTGGCAAACATTTAAATACTTTCAGTAACCAGAGCTTGTCTGTACCCTCTTTCCTGGTCACCCCACGGCAGTCGCCCCTGTGCGTCCCGAAAAAGTCAGCCCTTGCTTAGACGGAGAAGAAGGGTGGGGACTGGTGGAGCCGGGGCCCCGACTGCCTGTGCCATGGACACCCCGATGTCACAGCCGCCCTCCGCCCAGGTCCCCGAAGCTGACCTGGGCAGCTGCCCCCGGCTGGGGCGGGAAGGCAGAGGGGCTCTCCCCTTTCTCCTGCCCGCTCCCCCCGGGGAGGCCCTGCGGTCTCCAGCGCCCTCGGCCCACCCCGCCGCGCCCCCACCCGCCAGCACCCCCCCGCCCCCCCGCGCTCGGGGCCTTCGGGGGTGTCTCTGGGGCGAGGCGGCCGGGCCGGGCGGGTCACTGGCGGAAGCCCCTGCGCCGCCGTCGGAAGAGGATGTGCTTGAAGGAGCGCCGGAAGTCCTGGTTGAAGACTGTGTAGATGACCGGGTTGAGCGAGCTGTTGCAGTAGCCGATCCAGAAGAAGAACTTGAAGAGCGGGTCGGGCACCTGGCAGGCCTCGCGGCAGATGCCGTACAGGCTGTAGCTGAAGAAGAACGGGAACCAGCACAGCACGAACACGCCCATGACCACGGCCAGCACGAAGGTGAAGCGCTTCTCGCGCGCCTGGGCCACCTTGCGGCGGCACACGCTGCCGCGCGCCCGGCGCCGCCGCGACAGGAAGAACTCGACGGAGCGCGAGCTGGCGCGCGACAGGCGCCCGCCGGGGCCCGGGGAGCGCGCGGCCCCCAGCGCGCCCGGCTCGGCCGCCCCGGGCCCCGCGCCCCCCTCGGCGCCCCGCCGCCGCCCGCCGCGCCGCAGCGCGCCCCGCCGCCGCCGCCGCTCGGCCGCCGCGCTGCTCTCGTCCGGCTCCACGTCTGCGGCGCGGCGCGGCGGGGACGCGCAGTGCCCGTTCTCGCCCGCGCCCAGCCCGTTCTGCGTGGTCGGGGACGCGCCGTCGGGGCCCGCGGGCGCGCGCTTCTCGCTGAGCGTGCGCGTGCGCAGCTTGGCCACGCGGTAGATGCGCGCGTAGACCAGGCCCATGATGAGACAGGGCGCGAAGAAGGAGCCGATGCAGGAGGACAGGATGTACCAGGTCTCGTCGTTGAGGCCGCACTGCGGGTAGGCGGCGCCGTCGGGCTGCCGGTAGAGCGACACGAGCGGCGGGAAGGAGATGACGGCCGAGATGAGCCACACGGCCACGATGGTGGCCTTGACGCGGCGCGGCGTGCGCTTCAGGTTGTACTCGACGGCCTGCGTGACGGACCAGTAGCGGTCCAGGCTGATGGCGCACAGGTGCACGATGGACGAGGTGCAGAAGAGCACGTCCAGCGCCAGGTACACGCCGCACCACACCTGCCCGAAGTACCAGTAGGCCATGAGCTCGTTGGCCAGCGAGAAGGGCATGACCAGCGTGGCCACCAGGATGTCGGCCGAGGCCAGCGACACGAGGAAGAGGTTCTGCGGCGCGCGCAGCGCGCGGCTCGTCAGCACGGCGATCACCACCAGCACGTTGCCCACCACGGTGAAGGCGATCAGGAAGCCCACCACGGCCGCCAGCCCCGCCACGGCGCCCGCCGAGTACTGGCCCGGGGGCGGCCCCCACGCGCCGCCCGAGGCGTTGGCGCCCCCGCCGCTGCCCCCGTAGCCGGCGCCGCTCGCGTTGGGGCCCGCCGCGGCCGCCGCGGCCGCCAGCGCCGCCGCCAGCGCCGGGGACGCCATGGTCCTCCCGCGAGCTACGCGGTCCCGCCCGGAGCCGGGGAGCAGCCGCTGCAGCTCGCGCGCCCCGCAGCCCGGCTCGGCGCCCGCATCGCCGCCGGCAGCCGCGGCCACCTGCAGCCGGCGCCCGGCCGTGGTGGCGCGGCGGGCGGGCGGCGCGCCTGGGAGCGGGGCTGCCGGGCTCCCGCCGCTGCCGCGCGCCCAAGTGCCGAGCAGGAGGCGCCCAGGGCGAGTGGCGACGCGGCGCGGGGGGCGGGCGGCGCCCGGGGCCTCGCGGCGCCCCGCCCTCGGCCGCTCACGGGGATCGCCCCGGCCGCGAGCCCACGGCGACGCGGCGCCCGAGCGCCCGAGCGGCCCCGCGGCCCCGGGACCCGGCCGGGGCGCCGACTGCAGGCGGCGGCGGCTGCCCGGGCGCGGCGCCTCCCATCCGGCCGGCTACGGCTCGGCGCGCCGGGGCGCGGGCCGCCGCTCTTCCCGGCCCCCGCGCGCAGCCGCCCGCTCCAACTTTACTTTCCCGGGCCGGGGCCCGCGCCGCCCCCGCCTCCGCCGCCTCCGCCCGGCGCGGGCGCTCCCTGCGGCGCGCGCTCCTCGCCCGCCCGCCCGCCGGGGCTGCGCCGCCGCCCTGCCCGCCGCCGCGCGCCCGCCCGAGTGCCGCCGCCCGGGCTAGCCTGCCAACTTGGGCGAGTTGCGCAGCGGGGAGGGCGCGGGGCGGGGCGCGCGGGCGGGCGGGGGCGGCCCGGAGGGAGGGCCGGGGGAGCCCGCGGCCGCCCGCGCGGGGCGGGGAGGAGGCCGGGGCGGCGGCGCGGGCGCGGGCGCGCGCTCGGCGAGGGCGCCCCCTCCAGGGCCAGCTGCAGCCGGCGGGACGCGGCCGAGGCGCCGCGGGTCTGGGCGGTGAGTTCCAGAAGCCTGCCCTCTCCCAGGCTCCCTCTCCTTCCCTGGCCGCACGCACGCGCGCGCCGGCGCGCACACCCTGGCGCGCGCGGCCCCGGCCGGCCCGGGTCGGCGGCCTGATTGGCGAGCTGGCCTCTCGCCGCCGGGGGAGGGCGCGGTGCGCACGGGGCTCGGCTCGGCTCCCCGCTCGGGGCATCCGCCGGCGCCGCCTCGCCTCGCACGGCCTCGGCGTCCCCGCGGTGCCCGAAGCGTGATTCATAAGGCGAGTGCCCGCGGGAGCCCTGAGCAGGCGACCCGGCTCTGCACCGGCCGGGGCCGGGGCTGAGGGTGACGGCTTAGGCCCCTGGGCTGCGTTTTGAAGGGCTGGGTCATGGTCACTGCCTCGGACAGCTGGCCCCGAACCGACCTGCCCAGGTGGCGGGAGGCCCTGCGTGGACGCCCGCTCTAGCCGGCTTGGAGGAGAACAGCTCTTGGGGTAGCCCCTGCCTTACGTCCCCGGGCATTCATCCCACGGACCCACCGTACCCCCTCCCCAGGCCCTGTGAGGGGTTGGGGAGGG
The DNA here is from genome assembly GCF_030445035.2 of Dasypus novemcinctus. Taxonomy (NCBI): domain Eukaryota; kingdom Metazoa; phylum Chordata; class Mammalia; order Cingulata; family Dasypodidae; genus Dasypus; species Dasypus novemcinctus. Next base: position 205,486,390 of record NC_080673.1, read on the forward strand.
GTCCCTGCCTCCAGACTCTGAGGTCTGGGAGATGGGCCTTTAGGTGCCCGCCCAAGGGGACAAGTTGGCATTCCCAGGCTAGGGTGCACCCTCGAGTGGAGGGAGGGGCCGCCATCCCCATGGCGGCACCCATGGCTTCTGGGTGCCCAGGAGGGCATGGTGGAGGGGGCGTGGGCTGGGGGGCCTCCCCCTCTCATGACTGTAAGTGGACCCACGGACTGTGGGTGGCACGGGGGCAGCTGTTCCCCTCCCTGAGCCCCTGCAGGGAGCCGCACTTGGCCCTGGAGTGGTTCCCTTGCTGAGCCAGCCTTGCCTGGGGAGCCGAGCGCTGCGGTCTTAGCCGGTGCCCCTGGCTCTGGCATCCTCTGAGCCACGTGGTCCCAGCAGAGCCTGCCAGGAGGGGGTAGGGCTCGGGCATTCCCGGCGATGGCCCTGCTCCAGGATGGATGCCCTTTGGGCGCAGGGGGTCACGGTTGTCACCTGAGAGGTACATGGCCCAGGAAGGAGGAGAGTCCCTCCTGGTCCTGGCCGCCGTGGGATGCCACTGACCCAGGCACCCAGATGTGATGTGCAGGGAAGACCCCTCTGCAGTGGCATCTTCCATCCTGGGCACCCACTGGCCCTTGTCTGCATCAGGCCTCCCCCTGTGTCCAGATCAGGGGGAGGGGGGAGTCACGTGGAGATGGGTGTCATAACTCGGTGCCCTGGGTGGGGCCTGCTGGCAAGGGCCTTCCCCCAGCCTGGGAGTCCAGTCGTCAGGGAGAGCTGCCTGGAGGAGGTGACCCTGTTTTCGAGCAGAAGTAGGAGTCAGCTGGAGAAGAAGGGGGACGTTCTGTGGGCCATGCCCCCATGGGTGGGGGTGTCAGCAGGGACCAGATGTAGATTTCGGAGAGCTCCTTCCACCACCCGGGCCACCCACATGGGCCTCCCCCGTTCCCTGTTCTCGTCCGGCAAGGGGCGCTTTGGGGATGCAGGGGGTGGCATGGAGACGTCCGTCCTGGTTCCACTTGACAGCCCCGTTTTTGCAAGCTCCAGCGGCTTGTGCTGGAGAAAATTCGGCATGCCTGGGGCCAAGCCGGGCGGGCCCTCCCTGCCCCAGAAGTGGCTGGCGTCCTGGCCGGCTGAGTGACCGGCCTGTGGGGACGGGTGGCAGCATTTTGATGCACAGGCTGCAGAAGCGGTGTACCACCTCCATGGCCTAACCACGGAGGGGCAGGACAGGCAGCTCTTCTCGGGGTCCCTCCGGGGCCTGGGGCCCAGGGCGGAGGAGCGCCGGACGCCCAGGGTTGGTGTCCTCGGCTGCCTTCGGGTTGCGCCATGGGTGGCGGCGTGCGCCCGGGCGGCAGGGGAGGCTCCGGGCAGGCCCTGGGGATTGCAGCTCTTCACAGAGGCCTCTTTCCCCAGATGTCGAAAGCGAGGCTTGACAAACTGCTCACCGTTACCCTGTCACAGGCAGAGCCCTCCCTGGGCACGTGTGCCTGTGCGGGGGGCCGCTCGGGACCAGGCCGAGCTCAGCGTTACCGCCAGAGATGATCGGAGGGTGCGGGGTGGCTGGGGTGCGTTGGGAGGGGCGCCCCCGTGGTGCACAGGTGCACGCTTGCAGGGGCATGGGGGCGGGCTGTGGGCGCATCTCAGAAGGAAGATCACGGGGCAGTGCGGCGTCTGCGGCGGCCACCCAGCCAGGGGCACACTGGGTGCCAGGCCCTGGCTGCCGGGACGGAGGGAGCCCTGGACGAGCCAGCACGTGGGCTGCCTCCAGGGGGACGGGGCCTGCGCCCTCCCAGGTGCAGCTCTCTGCACGTCACCAGCAGGCTGACAGGCGCTCGTCTCCTCAAACCGCCTCCCCCACCGCGAGAACACACACGCACACACACTGATACCACCTGCACACCCAAAGGTATCAGTGTCCTCCTGTGTGCTTATGCACACCCACACATGGGCACATCCACCTAGGGGGCAGTATGCATGCATCCTTGCACATGTTTGCTCACACACCTGTGCACGCACACACAGGTAAATACATGCCGACTCATGCACACACACAGTGCAATGTATATGTGCATATACAAACCCACACACACAGAGGCATGCATACACATGGTACCTGTACAAACAAGTGCATAAACTATGCACACAGGGACATGCACATACATCCTTGCACACACCTGTAGTCTCACATACATGTGTACATGCACACAGACACGGGCTATGCACCGATGCACATGTGCATGGATGCATACAACTTGTACACACACAGGCATGTGTGCGTGTGTACTGTGCACAGACATGAAGGAACACCGTGCATTCGCGTGCAGTCTCCACACATACTGTGTTCTGCATGCACCATGCACACCTGTGCACGTGTATCCACGTACGTCCGCCCTTGGGCATCCCCGTGCACCCTTGCACACATGTACGTGCACACGCACCTCTGGTCACCCACGTGCAGGCGCACCTACACTCCGCTCTCCTGGCCATTCTCAGCCCTCTCCCTCCAGGCTCGCGGGGCTCCGGCCGGGGACCCGTGCCTCCCTCCCCCTGCCCTCCGGGCCCCAGCTGGCCCGGCCTGGGCGCCCTGCAGCCTCAGGGGGTGCTGTCTGGGTGTGGGTGCGGACCCTTAGCTCTCAGGGGCTTCTAGAGGTGACCACCTGGTGGGCCACGTCCCTGGCGCATGCACTCTGCATCCTCCTTTGGCCTTGCAGGACGGCGCTCCTCTCCCGTTTCCACAGGCAGGGAGGGCTCTGAGCCGGAGTGTGCCTCCAGGGGCCCGAGCTGTAGGTGGGCGGTGCGGGGAGCCGGGGCAGCCGCTCGGGGCCGCGGCGGGCATGTGTGTCTGTGCTCATGCTGCCCCTGCCCCCGGCCCACTGCCCCCTGGGGGGCTGCCCCAGCCACACTGGCCGCCACGCTGGGCGTCCCCACGCCTGGAAACCTTTGCCCATCCCTCCTCTTCCTCCAAATTTGTCACCTGCGGTCTCTCCTCTGGAAGCCCTCCTGACCTCTCAGGCTGGACGAGGGGACCCTTTCCCAGCCACCTGGGTGGCCCTTGGGCCGTGGCCATTGCAGCACCTCTACATCTCTGGGCGGGCAGCTCCTGAGGACAAGGCTGCGTCTCTGTCCCCCCCCACCTGGCCCAGGCCCGGCTCCCAGACAGCGCTCGATTTTTTTTTTTTAAAGATTTATTTTTTTATGTATTTCTTTCCCCTTTCCCTCCCCCCACCCCCAGTTGTCTGCTCTCTGTCCATTCACTGTGTGTTCTTCTGTGTCCACTTCTACTCTTGTCAGCAGCACGGGAATCTGTGTTTCTTTTTGTTGCATCATCTTGCTGTGTCAGCTCTCCGTGTGTGTGCGGCGCCATTCCTGGGCAGGCTGCACTTTCTTTCACGCTGAGCGGCTCTCCTTATGGGGCGCACTCCTTGTGCGAGGGGCTCCCCTACACGAGGACACCCCGGTGTGGGAGGGCACTCCTTGTGCGCATCAGCACTGCGCATGGGCCAGCTCCACACGGGTCAAGGAGCCCGGGGTTTGAACCGTGGACCTCCCATGTGGTAGACGGACGCCCTAACCGCTGGGCCAAGTCCGCGTCCCCAGTCGGTGCTCAGTTAAAGCATGGTGGGGGGAGGGAGGGACGAAGGGTGAGGCCGGCAGCTTTGTGCCCATCCAGGGAGCCCCAAGAGGCTCCCGGCCTCCTCTGGCCTCCATGGAGACCCAGGGCCAGGTCCCGGGCCCCCCACCCGGCTGACCTTCTCCACAGCAGTTTTGTGGCATTTGGAGTCCCTGCTGTGGTTTCAGCTCTCACATGTTCCCTAACTTGCTGCGTGGCAGTGGGCACACCTGCCCCCTCCCTGGGCCTCAGTTTCCCCACCTGTAAACCATAGGCGTTGGTTTACATGATGCCAAGGTCCACGCCAGCTCTGAGTCTCCTCCTCTCCCCGGCGTGGCTGCATGGCTGCATGGCTGCATGGCTGCGGCCATCTTTGTCCTGGGTCTGTGCCTGTGGGGGAGGAAGTTGGACTTGGAGGAAACCCCTCACCCTTGGGCGCTGGTGTGGGAGCCGAGGTGGATGACCTGGTCTTGTTGTGTCAAAACCCAGTGGCCTCTGGAAGAGGGTCTGTTTTCTCCTTTGAGCTGAGACGAGGCGCTTCCCCCCCTGTTTATTTGAAATTTCATCCTTAAAGACAAGGCCAGGAGAAAGGCTCGCCCCCTCCCGCCCTCCCGGGGACGTCCAGAAGCCCATTTGTCTTGTCAGAGCGCGGCCGGGACCCGCTGGCCCGGGGCCTGGCGCTGGCGTGGAGCGCCGGCCTGCAGACCGAGGCCGCTGCGGTGCTGCCCGGTGCCGTGGGCCCGGCCCCGCTGGCTTCTGCTGGCGAAAGAGCGGCCTCGGGCGGCCTTTGGCAGAGCGAAGCCGCGGGCCGCCTGGCTCCGCGAGCCGGCCCCACCTCGCGCCCACCTCCGTTCCGTCCCAGCGACCGCGCGGCCTCTGGCCACCTCCCTCCCTCTGGCCCCTGCCCGCCGCCTCCTCCAGCAGCAGCCTTCACCCACACCCCTTCCAGCGCTTTCTGCTGCCCCCAGATGCCGCCTGGCATTCAAAGCCTTCCAGCCCCATGGCCACAGTCCCTCATTCATTCATTCATTCATTCAGCCCACAGACTTTCAGGGAGCATCTTCTCTGCTCCACTCATGGGCCGTGGGGGCAATGGGGGGCAGGGGCCTGCCCTGGAAGACCCCACCTCTCCACCCTCCTGGCCTTGGCACGGGGGGCCGCTGGTGCAGGGCTCAGAGCGGGTGACCCTGCGCAGTGCCTGGAGGGGGGCATCGCTCTAGACTCCCCCAAGGGCTGCCGGGAGATTCCTGGCATGATGGCAGCAGTGCCCCGCCCCCTCCCCGCAGTCCCTGCTGCTCCTCGGGCCGCAGACCCCGTGGCTGCCCAGGAGAAACTGAGCGGCTCTGAAGGCCGGACTTGAGTGTCCCTCGGCCCCGGGCTGCTCCTGCTGAATCCTGCCTCCCTGTCTGTGACCTGCGGAGATCTGGCAGCCTTGGTGTTTTGTTACGCAGCTTCAGTAGCTCGTACACGTACATACCTTGCTTGTACAGATAGAGGAGCAGCCATGTGCGCAGCCCAGGGGGCCCCTCCCAGCCCCCAGGGAAAGCTCATGCCCGCTCCAAGCCTGGTGGTGGGCCCATTCCCCTTTCCCAGTGCCTGGATGAGGGAGCCACACAAGCCAGTTCCAATTAACAAGACTTTCCTCTCTAATGAGAAATGAAAGTTGTGCAGGGAGGGCCACTGCTTTCCTTCCTGTTATGTCATGCACACACAAAGGTGTGATGGCAGGTGCTGCAGCAGCTGTCCTGAGACCGGGAGGAGTCCAAGATGAGACCCACAGGCAGGAGGAAGGAGGCTGGCCCTTAACACTGCTGTTCTTCAGCCTCCGGCTTGCCCCTGCCGCAGCCACCCTTCCGCCAGGCCGCCTGCGAGGAGCAGCCAGCAGGTTTGCTGCCGGAGCCTGTCTGCAGGGGAGGTTTGCAGCTGGATGCATCCTGCCTGCTTGTTGCGGTCCACAGCCCCATTTGGACTCTTTTGCAGAATCACCGTGTGGGTCTGTGATAAGCAGAGTCACACCCCCTCCCCCAAAGTTGTCCCCGTCCTAGTCCCCAGAGCCTGCCCATTTGTCCCCTTACGTGGCAGAGGGGCCTTTGCAGGTGGGGTAAAGTTAAGGCTCTCGGGAGGGCATTTGTCCTGGATTTCCGGTGGGCCCAGTGTATTCACAGGGGTCCTTGGAAGGCGGGGGCTCAGAGCAGGGATGGAGAGGGGAGAGGTCAAGCCGTGCTGGGAGGGAGCTGAGGGGCACAGGCGGCCCCTGGAAGCTGGAGGAGGCCGGAGCGTGGCTTGTCGCCGGCTCATTGCAGCCTTCAGAGCCGTGAGGAAACGTGTGTGCTGGCGACTTACTACAGCAGTGGGAAGCTACCTCGGACGGGGCTCGGGGTGGGAAAGGGTTGAGTGATGACGGCAGCGGGTGGGAGGCATTCCACAATCCTGCCAGGTGCGCCGCTGGGCAAGTCACCTGCCCTCAGAGCCTCGGTTTCCCCACCTGTGATGAGGGCCGGTTCTCAGTGACCCTTCCAGCCTCCCAGTCTGGGAGGTGCATCTTAGGGCCCAGCAGTTGTGGGTCAAGACGCCAGCGTCCTCCCTGCTGAGGCCACGTGGGGCGGGGGGCTCCGGGCCGTGGTCCTCTGATGTCGCCCGCGTCTCACCCTTGGCCAGGCAGACCCGTTCAGGAGCCTCGGGACTTCTCGGGAGGGAGAGATGCGCGGGTGCCAGCAGGAGAGGGGAGCAGGGCCGGGCCGCGCCAGGAGCCTCGGGCCCCGGGGAGAGCTTGGAGATGTGACTGCAGTCCAGGCTCCCTCTCCAGACACCAGCCGGCTGGGACGCCTCGGGCCAGTGGCTCGACTTCTCTGGGCCACTGCCTCTGCAATTTGAAGGATTAACTGGGATACTGTCTGTCCAATGCCCGGAAGGAAGCACCCTCAGCTCGTCCCCGGGCCCCTGGCCTGTGAGTGGGACTTGGAGGGACCGAGTTATTTTCCTTTCCCTGTCTCTGCGTCATTTAACCTGCCCCAAGAACCTGAGTTAACTTTGGCAAAATAAAATCATCCAAGACGAGAACTGAGGTCTTTCGATGCCCGGCACTCAGCAAGCACTCAGCAGGTGAATCCTGCTCCTGCTGCTAGAATTATTACCGCTGTCATATAACCCGGGCCTGGTGAGTGGACACCCTCGGCGACCCCCGCCGGGCTGGACCCCCGCCTCTGCTTGCACATCCCAGATGTGGGGTGCGTACCCCGCTCCCCTGGGGACGGCTCTGGTTATTTCCAACGCTGAGGACAAGTTCCGGGTGCCCCAGGCAGGTGCGCCGGCCTCGTGCCTGCTCTGGAGGTGCCCCCAGGCCCGCTGAGGAGCTGGCCTGCGTGCCCGCTGCCCGAGAGGTGCCAAGGCGGGCGTGGGGGCAGCAGGAGGGGCCTCCAGGCTGCGGAGGGGGAGCCTGCCCTGGCCGAGCAAAGCTGCTCCCCTGCAGGCACCCCCCCACCCCCGCCGGCAGCCCACACCCGCCAGGAGGCTGTGACCCTGGACTTGGCGCAGCCTCTGCCTGGACCTTCCGCTTCCCATGGGACCTGTCCGCGGTCAGCCCCAGGCCACCTCTGGGTGGTCTCTGGAGACCCCCGGGGTTGCCGGGATGTTTGAGAGCTCTTTGAAAGCCTGGCCCTCTCAGTGTCCACGCTGCAGAGGAGACCGCTGCATCCAGAAAGCCGGGGGTGCAGGGGGCTGCCCGGGTCCAAGGTGCCGGCTGGCCTGGGGCCAGGACTCAGGCCCCCCCCCCAGTGCCCACCGCCTGAGTGCACTCTCACGGCCTTCTCCCACCTTCGCAAAGACGTCGAGGGACTCAGTGACCGCCGGTGGCTCGGCGCTGGGGGCCTCTCTCCCCACAGCGGTCTCCCTGGGGGCCCCACAGCCAGCCCCACTTGTCCCATGGGTGGGGCTGCTATTTCCACGTGTTCCCCCGTTGCCTGTGAGCTCCCTAGGGATGTGCTGCCCCGTGCTAGTCACCCATCGTCAGCACCCCACCCGGGGAATGAATGAAGGACTGAGCGAAGGGTCCCGCCCCGAGGCAGGCGTCTCTCCCATTTGCAGTCCAGCGACAAGTGCCAAGGAGTCGCCTACGCCACGTCCATTCCCCTCTGCTCTGCCACCTTGTGCTCTCCGAATGCCGATTCCATGCAGGCTCTGAAGATGGCACGGAGTGACACAGCTTCTGTCCCCAGCTGTGGCCGGAGGCCATGGACGCCAAGGCTGCTACCTCCCCAGTGGACAGTGCAGGCCGGGCCCGTGCCGGCCAGGCAGGGCCCACGCGTGGTGCGTGTGACGTGGACGGCAGCGGGGGTGTGTGTCACCCGGTCGCCCTCGCCATCCCTGGGTGGCTCCGGCGGCTCGTCGGCAGTTAGCACAGTCTCCCCGATCGGATCCAGAAAGCAGGCCTGGCGGGAGGGCGAATTAAATAAAAGCAATTTCATGCCCACGGCTTTTGCATCTGACCATAGCAGACACGTGCTTCCGAGGGCACACGGAGGGTTTTGGTCGTCGTTACGCTTTTTTATTTTTAAATAGGAAAATGCGGATCAGTTTGTAACATGTCGGGGAAAATAAACTAAGAATGCACGCATCGGCCCTGACCCTTTGGCACTTCCTCCAGCTTCCTGTGTTGATCCCGGCTCTGAGGTATTTCTGGGTATTTCTGGAAGGTGGGAGGCCGGGGGGTGGCGATCGCCATCTCTGCCCGGAACCCTGGAATGTTTGTGTTGGAACCTGGACATCTTGGGCCCAAAGTCATGAGCTCAGCTATGTTTTCCTCTCCGTGTTTCCCTTCCCAGAAAGGCCCTAACTTAAACCAGAAATGGTCGTGCTGGAGAATGGACCAGACTGAGATTTGGGGTTGTGAATAAGTTAGGGTATAGATGAAGATGCTATAACGAGAAGATCATCAGATACTTGGCTTCAGCAAGACAGAGGTTGACTTTTCCCCCACCCAAAAGTCTCAACAAAAGGCTTGCCCGGGGACCCCTGCCCTTTTTCCTTGGCCGCCCCCAGCGTGCGGCTCCCATCCTGAGGCCCGCGGGTGGTCTCCTCCCCATTCCTCGGAGGGGCAGGGGTTGTGCGATCCTCCAATCAGATGGCACCATCCCCACCGAAGTTGCACGAGGCTCTCATACATCCCATTGGTCAGAACTGGGTCACATGGCCACACCCGCTGCAAGGGGAGCTGGGAAATGTAGTCTTTAACAGGGCAGCCCCACAGCAAGCATTTCTCGACCTTGGCACGGTGGACGTTTTGTCCTGGACGGTGCTGAGGGCCACCCTGGGCCCTGCGGGGTGATGAGCGGCAACCTGCTGTCCCCCACTAGCTGCCAGTCCCCAGGCATTGCCAGGTGTCCCCTGGAGGCAAGAGCGCCCTGGTTGAGGACCACGGGGCCCCCACTCAGCGTCCACGGTGGCCAGGCAGGAGGAAGGCCGGCTGGGCTGGGGTGACCCGTGCAGCCCGTCAGAGGGGACGGCTCTTTTCTGCTGGAAGAAATCTGGATGTCTGTGTGAGATACCATAATTGTTCACTGGTGACCGCCAAGTTAGAAAAACAAAAGCATGTACAGCCGATGGTCCGAGCCGTGGCCGGGGCTTCCCCAGGCCCTGCCGTGTGTCGTTGGCGCCCAGTGGCACCGACAGGCACAGTGGTGGGCCCCCACCTCAGCAAGATGGCCAAGCGCACCCCGGGAGCCGGGGCCCGCCCGAGACTGTGCCAGCCAAGCGGGCGCGGGGCGACGACGCGATCTGCCAGGCGGTGTGATGAAACCACGGCAGGGCTGGCCGAAACAGCAATTGCTTCGCTCGTGGTTTGGGCGCAGTAAGTGCAGCACCCGGCGCCGGCGAGGCCGTGCTTCATCCCTCTGTGGCATGCGGGGGCTGGCTGGCCGCAGCCGGGGGTCCCTCGACGTCCCCGCGCCCGTCCCGTGGCCGCCGCTCTCTGCCAGGGACTGCTCTGAGGCGTTCACTCACGGCGGGCTCCTGGGGCTCTCCCGGCACCCTGCGGTCGCCTCCCTTCTCAGACCTGCCGTGGCCTGGCCCCCCAAACGGGGAGAAGCGGGTGTGCTGGGGCGGGGCAAGGCTCCCTGAAGGACAGCCACCACCGCGCCGGCGCCCGCGTCAACAGTCGCCGACGGCTGTAGGCGTCCGCTCCGTTAGCCTGACACGCCTGTATGGAGCACCCACTGGGCATCTGCTGCTCCTCTTGAGCCTAAAAAGACGGGGAGCATGAGGGCACTCCAGAAAGTTCTAAGGCCCTTATTGACATGGCTGGCTTGGCCCTGGATTGAAGTGGCTGTTGCTGGGCGGGCTGGGCCGGGGCTGGGGTCAGGGTCAGGGTCTAGGGCTGGAGTTACTGCTGGCATTTCAGTTGGACTTAGAGTTAACTTTATTTATTTATTTTTCTGTATCTGCTTGTCTCCCTTTGTTGCGTCGTCTTGCTGTGCCAGCTCTCTGCAGCGCACGGGCCAGCTTTGCCTTCACAAGGAGGCCCCGGGACGTGAACCCAGGGCCTCCCATGTGGTAGAGGGGAGCCCAGCTGACTGAGCCGCAGCCGCCTCCCTAGAGTTAACTTTAAAATTAGGGTTCGGGTTGGAGTAGTTAGGGCTGTGAGGTGAGCATTTGGGTTGGTGGTGGGGTCATTTTAGAGTTAAGATGAGGGTCACGGTTGTGCTGGAGTTTAGGATTTGTGTGGGGTTGGAGTTTAGGGTGTAGGGATACAGTAAGGTTTAGGGGTGTGTTTAAGGTTAGAGCTAGGGCTAGGGTCCGGATTGGGGCTCAGGCCACGACTAGGATTGGGTCGGGTTTGTGGTTAAGGTTAGGGTGAGAGACAGGGCTGTGGTTGGGAGGGGGCTAAGGCAGAGCTGGCACTTGCACCTCGCCCCTCCAGCTGTCCCTGGGACCCCGAGCTGCTGTCTGCCTCGGTTTCCCGGCTCTCCTGCTGGCCCCGCACTCAGATCAGCTCTTGATGGGCTGCCCTGTGCCTTTGGCTCCTCCCCGAGCCCCGACCCTCCCTGTAAGACCTGTGGAACACGAGTGGGTTGGCTGCAATTTTCTCTAAAGGCCCTCCCAGCCTACAAATTCTAATTCGGTAGCATCTTCTTCAGGTGAGCCAGCATTATGAGCTATTGTTATGCAGGAGCCTGGGAGGACAAAGGTACTTTGGAAAATGGAGCCGGAACAAAAGCTTAAGTAGATAGCATCTGCTCCGGTATTATACTTAGAGGAACTATTTTAAAACCAAAGCACTTTTTACCACAGTGTTAATCAGAATTGCCCTGGGAAACCGTGTTTGACTCTAACAAAAGGCTTGTATCGACAGGACATGCTATCGTTCAATTTCTAGGAAAGCGTGCAGTAATTAGATGCCTCGCTCCAGATATTGTTTCAATTACAGTGGGGAAAAAATACATGAATTCCGCAGGGAAGCAGATGCCTCCTTTTCATCCCGGAGAAGGCGGACTTCCCGGCGGCCGAGCGGCTCCCGAGGCGGCGGGGAGTTAGGCAGCGCTGGCCTCCGCGCGGGGCCTGGTGGGCTAGGAGTCAAGTCTGGTGGCGTTTTGGAAATGTAAAGCCTAGTCCCTCTGTGGTTGCTAGGTGAGCTGGCGTCCGGGAGGGGACGGCCCTCAACGGCCCCTGGCCTTGGCCCCTGCAGGAGGCCTGTGGTGGGTCAGAACAGCCGTGTCCTGAGCCGTGGCCTTGGGCGTCTCCCTCGCCTCCCCTCTCTCCCTGCCCCAGCTCGGGCCTGGCCATCGGCCCCACCTCTGAAGTGCTTCTCGCTCCCCCTTCCTCTGCCACCCCCGGGGAGCTGTCCCCAGCCCAGCCCGGGGCTGTCACCTGCCCTGGCGCCTCGCCTCCAGGCTGTCCCCTGCCCCCCACTTGCCTGGAGGGATCTTTCCGGAAGAACCCCAGCCACGTCCTCAGGAGGAACAGAAGCTTAGGTGTGGCGTGCACCTGTCCGTGAGGCTTGGGGGCCATCCGTCTTGCCTCCTGTGTTAGTGTGCAAAGGCTGCCGAGATGCAGGATGCCAGCATGGGTCGGCTTTTCCCTGGGGGGTTGTTAACTCGCAGCCTTCCAGTCCTGAGGCTGGGAAAGCGTCTAAATCAGGGCATCATCGGGGGACGCCTTCTCCCCAGAGACGGCTGCCGCGGCCCTGGACTCCTCTATTGCGTGGCAAGGCGCGTGGCAGTGGCGGTCTCTGCCTTCTCTCCAGGTTTCATTGCTTTCCTCTTCTGGCTTCCGTGGCTTTCTCTTGGCTCCTGGGGCTTTATTCTCTGTCTCTCTGTCTCTCTTTATTCGTCTTTTCTCTAAATGACTCCAGTGAGAGGATTAAGACCCACCCTGGTGTGACATGGAGGCATTTTCGGGACTTGAATGATATTGCAGGGACAGATGCAGGACATTATATATCCTGCCATAACCCACTGGGTGGACTGGGGGAGAGTGTGAACTACAACGTAAACTATAATCCATGCGGTGCAGCAGTGCTCCAACATGTATTCACCAAGTGCAATGGACATGCCGCAATGATGAGGGAGGTTGTTGATGTGGGAGGAGTTGGGGGGGGCATATGGGAACCTCTTCTATTTTTTAATGTAACATTATTTGTGATATATGCATCTTTTTTAAAAAAAGGCAATTAAAAATTTTTGTAAAAAGACCCACACTGGGTCATACCTTACTAAAGTAACCTAATCAAAAGTTCCTTAATTGAAGCGACATAATCAAAAGGTCCCTCCTGCAGCAGGCGCAAGCCTTTTGAACGGACTAGCTTCAGGAACGCGGTTTTCCGGGGTCCATCGAGCTTCACGCCACCCTTCCCACCCCTCTGCGCTTGCGTCCTCTTTCCAGCACCACCCTCTCTGCTCTTCCCCGACACCCATGCCTTCCGCCATGCTCTTGCTTGGCTCAGCTTACGCGCCTCTCAAGGTGGGCCTGGCCGCCTCCTCTGGGAAGCCCTCCCAATGCCTGAGGGGTGCTGAGCCTCACAATGGGGTGCCAGCCTTTGTGCCCCGGCTGCTGGGGTGGGCAGGGGCCTGGCTCATGGCAGAATGATCAGCCGAGGACAGGTGAGTGAGCGAGCGAATGAGTGAGTGAGAGGAGGGGGCAGCAGCAGGCCATCAGACTGCAGCAGGCTGACTCAGGCGCCCTGGGCCCCCCATGCCGGGCGTTGCGGCCTCAGGGTCCTGGCGGAGGGGAAGGGCCTGTGTCTGTGCTGGGGCGCGAGGAGCCGAGCGGGCTCTGCTCGTCCTCCCCTCCCACGCGCCTTCTCCCCTGACAGTGGCGGGGTCCCGGCGCCTGCCCTGTGCGGCCTGACCCCTCCCCTCACACACGGGGCCGAGGTCAGCTCCTGGGCTCTCCACCCTCCTGCGGGCGCCCTTGGCTGTCCCTCCCGCCCTGCTCTCTCCCATGGGAAGCCTCAGTGGGCTTGGGGGCGGGCCTCCAGCTGTGTCAGAGAGTGGGGGTGCAGGGAGAGGGGTCAGGGTATCTATGTGCACCCCCCCTCCATGCCAGGCTGTGGCCGTGGCGGGGCCGCACCCCTCTGCAGAGCCTGGGCAGCTCCGGCCGTGGCTCTGGTTCTCTCCAGGCCCCAGGCCTGCTGCCTGCTCGTCCCTCTGCCCCCGCCCGCCTCCCCTCAACCTTCCTGCCCTCTGCACCCCCAAACTGACCTTGGCTCAGCGACCCCAGCCAGAGTGCCCCGGCTTCCCATGCCTGACCAGCACTGGCCTGGGGTTTGAGAGCCCGTTTAGCACCACCTGCCCCAGTGACCGTCAGATCCGTCCGCCGAGGGCCTCTCCAGGGTTAGCCGAGACACAGGACACCTGCTTTGGCCCTGGCTCAGCGAGGGGCCTGAGGTCAGCGCCAGGCCCCGCAGGGCTCCCCTGAGAGCTGCGCATACCTCGCCGGCCAGCGGGGAAGGCAGGACACCCAGCTGCATCCCGAGACCGCCACAAACAGCGCCTAGCTGTCGCTGCAGCGGATTTGCCAGTTGTGCCCCGGAAGCTTCTCTGGTGACTGTCTCCGAGTGGGTGGTCTACCTGGTGCAGCGTGCAGGGCCGCGGCCCCCAGCGACTGTCCACGCTGACAGCAAGCACATGGGGACGTCGTTAGGGTGGCCATACTCCCGGGAGGGGCTCGCTACCGGGCGAGGTGGGCTGCGGGCGCTGTCTTTGGTGCCGGCCCAGGGGGGCGCTCCATTCCCTGCAGAGTCTGCGGTCACTGCCCCTCCGCGGGGCTCCCTGCGCAAAGCCCCCTGTCCCACTCGGAGGGCCGTGGGAAAAGCCAAAGCCGCTGGCCCACCTCTGACCATCTGTGGCAGCTTTTCCTACACCCCAAATCCATAGGGCAAGTTCTAGGTGTCGGCTGGGGGACCCCAACAGAGCCAGACTGGACAGGATGGGATGCAAGGGCAGCTCTGGGAGAAAGGTCTAGAAAAGACGATGGCCTGCTGCATGACCCCTGGAGCAGTGCCCGGTGGGTGGGGGGGCACCTGCACACACACAGGTGTGTCCACAGCTGCACAGGGTTGTCCACACATGTACAGGTGTGCCCACAGGTGTACAGGTGTGTCTACACACATACTCGTGTGTGTCCACAGCTGCAGAGTGTTGTCCACACACACATAGGTGTGTTCATACACACAGGTGTGTCCACAGCTGCAGTGTGGTGCACAGACACACAGCTGTGTCTACACACGTCCCCGTGCATCCACATACACAAGTGCGTCCACAGGTGCACAGGTGTATCCACACACATGTGGCGTCCACACAGAAATCGCGTGGCTCCAAGGGCCCTGGCCCCATGCTCCCGCCCACCCCCAGGGCACAGCATGCTTGGCACACGGTGGCGTCAAGAAGTGGAGGGAGGGCCAGTGCCCGGGAAGGACGCAGCCCCAGGCCCGCGGGCCCGGCACGCCCTGGGCGTTCCCCGACCTCACCAAGGCCACACGCAGAGGCTGGATGCTGCCGTAGCCTCCACTTCGGGTCTCGGGCATTTCCGATGTTTTCCAAAGGGAAGTGGGGAGGGATCGGCCCTGGACCAGGAACCCGCGCCCTGGTCCAGCGGCGCCATCGGGGCTGCGTATCCATGGAAACCACTGTACGCGGGTACTCAAAACAAACGAATATTTATTCAATTAACAGGGCACAGGGCACTTGGGAAACCTCAGCTTCCTGCTGCGAAGATAATCAGGGCCCCGGCAGGGGGGCTCGCAGCTCGGAGGGCGTCCGGAGGCCACTGGCCTTAGACCACACCCTCCGAGGTGTTTTCACAGCCACCCTCCGAGGAGGCCCCGGGGAAGGTCGAGGCGGAGGCTCCTGGGCAGTCCCCGTCCCCCGCTGTACCCGCGAGCCCAGAAGAAACAGGAAGCCCAGGGGTCCCGCCTGGACGGGCCCCTCTGCCCACCCCACGGCTGGAGGGGGCACTGCCCCTGCATGCATCCAGGGCTGCCCCGTCCCCTGCCGCGCGGCCAGCACTCGGGCCTGCGCGCACCCTTGGGGGCCGCTTGAATCTGTGTCCTCTGACTCTGGGCCGAACCCTAGGACCCTCCTCAGGCCACTGGGAGGACCAGAGGGGCTGGCACGGGGTCGCTCAGCCAGGCCAGCTCTCGTCCGGGAGCCAGGGAGAGCGGGCGGCCCAGGCCGCGTGACAGCCCCAGGCAGCTGACCCGGGGGCCCGCGCAGTGGCACATGGAGGACATTCGGCCTGGCCAGGCTGGCTCAGCGGACCTGCCCGCGCGTGCAGTGTGCGCCCCCGTCCCTGAGCGCCGCCCCGATCGATGAGAGGACATTCCATGCGTTCCCAGCCGCGGGCCCCGGAGGCGCAAGGGGGCTGGGTGCCGTTGTGGATATTTCAAAAGCGCCCGTGAAACTCACTTTTCTCCTGCAAAAGGCAGCTGCGCAGCCGGACGTCCGGCCGCCGTGTCTCGGGTGGGGCCGGGAGCCAGTCTCTTGGGGGCACGTGGGCTCTGAGGACCGTTGCCGGCCTCCGCGTGTGGGGGTCCCTGGGAGGAAGCTCCCAGGGGGTGAGAGCCTCGGGGTCGCGCCCACGTCCCCCCGGCTCTCGTGGAGTTGGCTGGGGGGTGCTCGGAGCAGGGCGTGGGGGCTTGCAGGGCTTGAGTCCTGCTCCGCCGCGGGGCTGGGGCGCCTTGCGGGAGTCGCCCCGCGCCCAGAGCCTCAGTGTCCTCACCTGTGAAGCGGGCCTCACGGTGCCCACGTCGGAAACGAGCGCCTGCCCCGTTCCCACGGAAGGGCGCGAAGGGGCGGGCTCCGGGCGGGCACTCGGGGGCGCCGTGGCTTTCGGATCCGCCCGCGTGGAGCTAAGAGCGGACGCGGCTCCTCGCAGACCGCCAGGCTCTTGCCCAGCTGGGGGTCTGAGTCCCCCCGGGCTGCCCAGCAGCCCCCGCAGAGGGGTCGCTCTCCAGCCCAGGAGTGGGATGAGCCTCGCCTGGCCGCTCAGCCGCTCTTTTATCTCAAGTGCCACTGCTTGGGGCAGAGAGTAAGGCATCTGGACAGACGGACGGCGCTTTGTCGGCAGATGGGCGTGCAGCTGCTCAGGAGCCAACACGAGCCAAAAGCAACAAGGGGGCCGGCTCGGGCCAGCCCTGGCTTGCATCCCAGCTCGTCCCAGCCGTGGGACCTGTCCTCGTCGGAGTCGTGGGGGTGGTCGCAGCCCCCCACTCTGGAACTGTCCTGGAGACCCGGGTCACACGCAGAGGGGGGCCTGCCCCATCGGAGCAGCCAGGTCCATAGCTCCTGCGGGTCCTCGGGCTCCCGCTGCTGCACCTCTCTGCGTCCCAAGCACCCAGGACGTCGTCCAGCCCGCTGTGGGTCCCCAAGATTGCTTGTAGAATGAATGTTCTAGAACAGGGCCTGGGAGACTGTGGACCGCCTTGGGCCCACCACCTGTTTTTGTGAATAAAGTTTTATCGGAACACAGCCACGCCCGTTTTTGGATCATCTGTGACTGCCTCCCCTTCGGCCCCGAGGTGTAACGCTGCGTCGGGGACTGTACCAAAAAGTACGGGGGAGAGGGGCACGGACAGTGCCTGCTGGTTTTAACATCCACAGGAGCCTGGGCAGGTCTGTGCCTCAGTTTCCCTGTCTTCTGGGGGGGCGGGATTGGAGAGTTTGAATAGATTTGAAGGCTGGAGAGAGGGACTCAAGCAGGATTTCATTCAGTCCTGCGTCAATCTGCCAATCTCCCTAGGGAGAATCCTCTGCGTTTGGGTGAGAATGGTGGCGGGCCCAGCCGCCCCGCGAGGGAACGGGGAGCCCTCGCTGACAGCTCGGCCGCCGCGCCCGGCCTCGGCCAGGGGTGCCGGCGCTCCCATGGAGCTGGGCAGGCAGACGCTCCACTCCATGTCCCCCCAGAGAAAGGCCGGTGGTGTCTCTGGGCAGCAGCTCCTGCCGCAGCAGCAGAGCCGGGCACTTCCCAGCAGGGCTGCAAGCCGGTCCCCGTGGGGTGGGAGCAGGGATTTCGGGGCTCGCCTGCCCTTGGTACACCCCCTGTGGGCCAGCACCCTCTGGGAAGCCTGCTAAGACAGAGATGCCTGATTCCGCCCCCAACCCCCAAAGAGCCCAGGAATCTGCATTTTACATGCTCCCTGGCTGATGTGGTGATTTGGGTGAGGACGCTCTGAGAAAGAGCTTTAGAATTCCCAGACCTTGACAACTATCTGGTTTCACTTCATCTTTACTTACTTTTTTATGACCCCCTCCGTACTCATTCTGACAGCTTTATGGAGGCGTAATTTACATAACAAATTTACCCATTGTTCTAATGGGCTAAAACTGCTCCAGGCAGACAGCATAAAATGGGCTGGCTTTTAACCGGGAATTTATTACTTACAAGCTTATGGTGTTCCAGGCTGAGAAAAATGTCCAAATCACCAAATCGCCAGCAAGGCGACCCTGGGCTCCCCTGGCACGTGGCAGGGCACAGGTGGTCTTCTGGTGGCACCTTTCTCGTCATTGCTCCCAGCTTCTGGCTTCTGTGGTGTCCTCTCTCTCTCTGTCTGAATTTCGTTCTCTTATAAAGGACTCCAGTAAGAGGAGCAAGACCAGCCGTGAATGAGGCGGGCCACAGCTTTACTTAAGCTCCTACTCACCAGAAGAGCCTCCTTGCAATGGGCCCACAACCACAGGAATGGATTTACTTTATTTATATTTTTATTTTTTTCAGGTGGCACCAGAGATTAAACCCGGGACCGCGCACGCGGGAAGCAGGTGCTCAACCTCTGAGCTACATGTGCTCCCCTGGAATGGATTAACTTTAAAAACATACTTTTCTGGGGCCCATACAGCTTCAAATCATCACACCCTTTAGAAGAGTAATACTCAACTGTTTTTAGAAAATTTGTTTTTTAATAAATTTTTGTGTTTAATATTTTATAATCAAGTATAGTCTTGTGTTTTTCCTCACATGTTAAGTATGCCTATCCATTTTTCTTTCTATGGATCTTTTTTTTTTAAGATTTGCCTATTCCCTGCCTCCTCCTCCTCCCCTAGTTGTTTGTGCTTGCTGTCTGCTCTCTGCGTCCATTCGCTGTGTGCTCTCTGTGTCTGCTCGTCCTCTCTTTGAAGGCACCAGGAACCAACCCTGGGACCTGCCATGTGGGAGAGTAGCAATCAGTCGCTTGAGCCACCTCCGCTCCCAGCTTCGTTGTTTCTCTCGTTGTGTTTCCTCTTTGTGTAGCCTTGTTGCGTCAGCTCACTGAGCCAGCCCATCGCATCAGCTCACTGTCTTGCTTGTTTTCTCCAGGAGGCACCAGACACCGAATCTGGGACCCCCCATGTGGTAGGTGAGACCTCAGTCACTTGAGCCACATCCACTTCCCTAGAAAATTTATAGCTGTGAACCATCACTACACAGTCCATTGTTCAGACATTTCCATTACCCATACCATCCCCTGGAAAAGTCCAATTTATCTTTTTTCTTTTATGGATCGTGCTGTTGGTGGCATAGCTAAGAACCCTTTGACGATTCAATAGTTTCCATTTTCTTCTAAAAGTTTTGTAGTTTTACATTTTACATTTGATTCTATGATTGTTTCGAGTTAATTTTTGTGTATGATGTGGGGTAAGGGTCTAAATTCATCTTTTTGTATGTGGATGTCCAATTGTCCCGGCACCACTTATTGAAAAGACTATCCTTTCTCCATTTAATTGTTTTACATTTTTGGCAAAAATCAATTGACCACAGATGTGTTTATTTCTGGACTCTCAATTCATTCCATTAATCTATCTGTCTATCCTTGAGCCATGGTCACATTGCCCTATCACTCTAGCTTTATAGTGGGTTTTGAAATCTGATTGTAAGTCATCCAATTTTGTTCTTCCTTTTAAAAATTGTTCTGGCTCTCCTGGGTCCTTTGCATTTCTGTATGAATTTTAGGATAAGACTGCCTCTACAAAAAAGCCTGTTGGGATTTTGGTAAGGATTGTGGCGAATCCATGGCCCAATTGGAGAGAACTGCCATCTGAAAATATAGGTTTCTGATCCATGAACATGGAATATTTCTCCAATTATTAAGCCTTCTTTAATTTCTCTCAGCAATGGTCTATATTTATCAGTGTACAAGACTGTTTCTTCTTTTGTTCAGGTTATTCCCATTTTATTTTTTGTTATTTTGCTATTGTAAATCAAATAGTTTTCCTAATTTCATTTTCAGCTTGTTTATTGCTAGTATGATAGAAATAAAACTGTTATCCCATGACCTTGACTTTGCTGAAATCATTTACTATTTCTAACGCTTTTCCGGCTTGTTTTTGTTTTTTGTGTTTTCTTTGCTGTTGTTGGGTTTTTTGTTTTGTTTTGTTTTGTTTTGGTGTTGGTGGGTTTCTTAGGATATTCTACTTCTAGGATCGTATATCATCTGTGAATTAAAATAGTGTTACTTCTTTCGTTCCAATGTGGATGCCTGGTTTTTTGTTTATTTGTTTGCCTTTCTGCACTGGCTGTACCCTTTAAGACATCGTTGGACAGAAGTGGCAAATTGTATCTGCCTCATTCCTGCTAGAAAGCATTCCATCTTTCTCCATTGAGTAGGGTGTTACCGGTAGATTTTTCATGATGCCCTTTATCAGACTGAGGAAGTCCTCTTCTATTCCTAGTTTGTTGAGAGTTTTTTGTCAATAGATTCTTGGCTTTGTCAACTTCATTTTCAGCGGTTATTGAGATGATTACATGGTTTTTGTCCTTTATTCAATTAATATGGCTTACTCAATGAATTGATTCCTGTTTGTTAAACCAAACCTGCCTTCCTGGAGTAAACCCCACTTGCTTATGGTATATAATCTTTTTTATAGGTGGCTGGATTCAGTTTGCTAATATTTAGTTAAGAATTTTTGCATCTACATTCATGAGGGATATTGATATATAGGGTTTTCTTTTTTCCTGTAATGTTTTTATCTGGCCTTGGTATCAGTAATAATGGCCTCATGGAAAAAGGTGTGTTCCCCTCTCCTTTATTTTTTGACAGAGTTTGTGGGTGGTTGATATTATTTCTTCTTAAATATTTGATAGAATTCACCAGTGCAGCCATCTGTGCCTGGGCTTTTCTTTGTGGGAAACTTTAAACCTCCTAGTTCAACTTATTTGCTTGGTGTAAATATACTTAGATTTTCTATTTCTTCTTGAGTGTGTTTTGGTAATTTGTGTATTTCCAGGAATTTGACTATTTCATCTAAATTGTCTCATTTTTAGCATAAAATTGTTTAAAGTATTATTTTATAATCCTTTTTAAATTTGTAGGTTTGATAATAATGTTCCCTCTTTCATTTCTCTTTTGGTAATTCTTTTTTTTTTCCTTAGTCTAGTTAAAAGTTTGTCAATTTTGTTGCTCTTTTTAGAGAAACAATTTTTGGTTTTAGTGATTTTCTTTGTTTTGTTTTGAATAATAATGTCTATTATTTCCTTTCTTCTACTTGCTTTGGTTTTAGTTTACCTTTTTCCAGTTTCCTTGTGGGAAATGCTTAGGTATTGATATGAGAATGTCATTTCAACTATAAGCTTTTAAAGTGTAAATTTCCCGCTAAACCCTCCTTAATGAATGCAGTAAGTTTTTATATGCTCTGTGTTCTTTTTCATTTTGTTCAAAATATTTTCTAATTTCCCTTATTTCATCTTTGACCCCCTGGTTATTTAGAAATATATTGTTTAGTTTTCAAATACTTGTGCATTTTCAACATTTCTTTCTACTGTTGATTTCTAATTTAATTCCATTGTGGTTGAAGAACATATTTTGCATGATTCCAATCCTTTTAAATTCCTCAGTCCTTGTTTTATAGCTAGCATATGATTGAGCCTAGAAACTTGAAAAGAACTTCATGTTTATTCTTACTTGTTGGGAAGCATGCGCTATACGTGTCCGTGAGGCCAATCGAGTTGGCAGTGTCAAGTCTTCTGTGTCCTGGTAGTTTCTGTCTTATTTTCTATTATTAAGAAAGAGGTAGTACCTTTCTAAAAGGTTATTTTTACTCTTTAATGGCCTTGAACTTGGCGAGACCCATCCCATATTCATCCCTTATACTGGGTAGTCCACCATACATCGTGTAACCACTCCCCACGGGCTCTGGGCGTAGGTATTTATCCCCCTCAGCCGTCGCTGGCGCTCCAAATCCCCAACAGTCTTTCACTTGGCCGGCGTCACACTGCACGGTCTGGGACGCCAGGCCTTCGATTATATTTACTACCAATTTAACGGGATTTGTCAGGACCTGAATCTGAAACATCAGAGTCAGTGTAATTATTCTCATTTTCAGAAACTTTAAATCCTTCATCTGCAAGTCTCTTGAGGCACTAGACGAGGTGGCTACAGGTAATCGCCTGCCCCCTAAGTGGAGGGATGTCTTCCACAAAGTTCACTGATGCAGAGTCCGGCCTGGCTCTCCCCTTTCTGACATGCCTTCCCAGCTATGGCCTTCTCAGGGGGATCCTTAAGGGGTCAGAAGTTGGAGTTATTTCCCAGGACTCGGACGGCGTTTTGGGGTATTCATCGTCTGGTTCAGGCACTGGTCCTTTTACTCAAGAATAGTGGGTCCAGCCTTTTTCTGCTGTCTCAGTTGTCAGCAAAACTTGATAGGGTCCTTCCCAGGTGGGCGGAAGTTTGGATTCTTTCCAGGACTTGATTAGGACCCAGCTGCAGGGTTGGTGTTGATGGCCAGGGGATTCAAGAGCTGGGGGCTGGGCCAGCAAACCACGATGCCCGAGGGATCAAAGCAGGAAGGGCCAATGGCGGGAAGTGGGGGCGGGGCCAAAGCAGGAAGGGCCAATGGTGAGGAGTGGGGGCGGGGCCAAAGCAGGAAGGGCCAATGGTGAGGAGTGGGGGCGGGGCCAAAGCAGGAAGGGCCAATGGTGAGGAGTGGGGTGGAGCCAAAGCAGGAAGGGCCAATGGTGAGGAGTGGGGTGGAGCCAAAGCAGGAAGGGCCAATGGCAAGGAGTGGGGGTGGGGCCAAAGCAGGAAGGGCCAATGGTGAGGAGTGGGGGCGGGGCCAAAGCAGGAAGGGCCAATGGTGAGGAGTGGGGGCGGGGCCAAAGCAGGAAGGGCCAATGGTGAGGAGTGGAGGCGGGGCCAAAGCAGGAAGGGCCAATGGTGAGGAGTGGGGTGGAGCCAAAGCAGGAAAGGCCAATGGTGAGAAGCGGAGGCAGGGTCAATAGTGAAAGTGGCCAAATTTGAAAAGTGCACCAGGAGTGAAAGAGCCCTGAGCCCGCCCAGCCTGCCCCAGTGTAGAGAGAGCAGGAGTGAGGACCGAGATCGGGAACAGGGAACTTAGACCTATCAGATAGGCTGTAACCTCTGAAGTACCCAATCAGTGGGGAGCAGGGGAGGGACCAGCGCGTTGGGTCTAGGGTATAAATGTCAGTGTTTCTTGCTGTTTGGTGCCCTGGCAATTTTATCCAGGTTACGCGACCATTCTTGCAAGATCATCAATAAAATTCTTTTCTCCTCCACAAAAAAAAAAAGAAAAAAGAAAGGAGTATTGGCATCTCCAACTACAGTTTTTGACACAATGTTCCCTCTTTCAATTTTGCCAATTTTTGCTTTATTTTTGGGGGGGCTCTTTAGTTAGGTGTGTGTTCATTTATAATTGGTATATCTTCCTGATGAATTGACCCTTTTATTATCATAAAATGATCCCCTTTGTCTCTCATAGTATTTCTTGTATTAAAGTCTGTTTTGTCTGATATGACTCTACCCCATATCCTCTCTGCTCCCTTATGACTGCTGTTGACAGGGCATATATTTTCCATCCTTTTACTTTCAAACTATTTGTGCCTTTGAATCTAAAGTTTCTCTCCTGTATATAGCATATTATGTATATTACTGAAGTCATGTATGACAATTTCTGCTGTTTGATTGGAACATTTATTCCACTTATATTTAATGAAATTATTGATATAGTTGGATTAACAGCTGCCATTCGCTTTTGTTTTCTATATGCTCGTATTTTCTTTTGTTCTTCTGTTCCTCTTTTGCTACTTTCAATTGCGTGAAACAGATATTTCTAGTGAGCTATTTAAATGCTTTTGTGTTTCTTTTAATCATATTTTTGTGCTTATTTAGGGATTGCCTTAGGGAATGCACTATACTTCTCAATTTATCACAATCTACTTCAGTTTCATACTAACTTGATTCCTGTAAAATTTAGAAACTGCCCCAGTATAGTCCATTTCTTTTCTTCTTTGTGTTATTATCATATATATTACATCTATATAGGTTATAAACCCAAAAACTCAGTGTTATAAATATTGTTCTATGTTTGTCTCATGTCTTTTAAGGAAGAGTAAGCATGTATTGATACAGCCTTCTCTGTTTACTTGTGTAATTACCGTTTCTGGTGCTCCTCGATTCTTCATGTGAGTTTGGTTACCATCTGCTTATTCCTTCCAGGCTGTGACTTAGTTTGCTGAAAGCTGCTGGGAGCAATATTCCAGAAATTGGTTGGCTTTTATAGTGGGCATTTTTAGGTTAAAAGGTTACATTTCTGAGGCTGTGAAAACATCCAAAGGAAGGCATCATCAGAAACGCTGCATCACCAAATGCCAGCTGCTGGCCCTGAACTCTGCCACCTGGGAAGACACGGCGGTGCTTCTGCTTCCTCCTCCAGGCTTGCTTTTTCCCTGAGCTTGGCTGCTGGCAATCAGGCATGTGGCTCATCTGTCCTCTGTCCTCTGGGCCCTGTCTCTTCCAGTGTCTCTGCCTCTGCCCCTTTTCCTTTTTGTCTCTGCTCTCAGTCCTACATCTGCAAAAGCCTCCAGCAAGAGGACCAAGACTCACCCAGGGTCATGCCACACTGAAGTAATCTAATCAAAGGCCTCCCAGCGGAATCCAGTCCAACCAAAGGGTCCCACACACACAGGAATGGATTAGCTCCAAGAATATGATCATTTCTGGGGTCCACAAAAAGCTTCAAACTGTCACAGGCTGAAAAACTTCTTTTAATAGTTCTTGTAAGTCAGATCTTCCAGCAACGCATTTTCTCAGTCTTTTTTTTTTTAAAGATTTATTTATTTATTTCTCTCCCCTCCCCCCCACCCCGGTTGTCTGTTCTCTGTGTCTATTTGCTGCGTCTTTCTTTGTCTGCTTCTGTTGTTGTCAGCAGCACAGGAATCTGTGTTTCTTTTTATTGCGCATTCTTGTTGTGTCAGCTCTCTGTGTGTGTAGCACCATTCCTGGGCAGGCTGCACATTCTTTCGTGCTAGGCGGTTCTCCTTATGGGGGACACTCCTTGCACGTGGGGCTCCCTGTGTGGGGGACACCCCTGTGTGCCTGTGTGGCAGGGCACTCCTTGCACACATCAGCACTGCGCATGGGCCAGCTCCACATGGGTCAAGGAGGCCTGGGGTTTGAACCGCGGACCTCCCATGTGGTAGACAGATGCCCTAACCACTGGGCCAAGTCTGCCGCCTCTCAGTCTTTGTTTATCTGAAATCACACTTTTATTTTGCCTTCACTTTAAAAGAGTTTTTGCAGCTATTCTTAGTTGACAGGATTTTTCTCTTCCAGCACTTTGCATATGTCACTCCACCATTTTCTGGCCTCTATTATCTTCAATGAAAAGTCAGTCATTAACCATACTACATTCTATGATATGCCATAAGATACTTTTCTCTTGCTGTTTTCAAGATTTTTCTTTTTATTTGGCTTTAAACAGCCTAACTATGATGTGTCTGAGTGATCTCTTTGTGTTTCTCCTAGGTGGGATCTGTTGAATGTCTCGTATTTTTATAGCAATGTTTTCCACAACATTTAGGAAGTTTTCAGTCATTATTTCTTCAAATACTTATTCTGTACCATTCTCTCTCTCCTGTCTTGCTGGTATTCTTGATGTTATCTCCAAAGATCTCTCATTTTTCTTTAGTCTTTTTTCTCCCTGTTCTTCACATTGGGTAATTTCTTTGATCTACCATCAAGTTTGCTGATTCTTTCTTCTGCCATCTCAAATTTTCTATTGAGCCATGTTAGTAAAGTTTTCATTTCAGTTATTGTACTTTTCAACTCCAGACTTTACATTTGCTTCTTTTAAAAATTTCTATTTTTTAATTGATACTATCTATTTGGTGAATCATTGTTATCATACTTTTGTTTAATTCTTTAAATACTGTTCCCTTTAGGTTTTTGAACATATTTTTAATAGCTGCTTACATATTGCTAAGTTTAACATCTGGGCTCACTTAGAGACAGTTTTTGTTGACTTTTCTGTCCTGAATGTGGGTTACATGTGACTGTTTCCTTGTGTGTCCCATGTTTTTTGTCACTGTTGAAAAAAGAACATTTTAGATACCATATTTTAGCAAGTCTAGATTTTTATTTTTACACCAAGGGTTTTGATACTGCTGTTTTGTTGTTGTTGTTAGCTTCTTCTCTAGTAACTTGTGACAACTGAATCTGTGGAATCTGTCTTCCCTGCAGTACACAGCCACTGATGTCTCTATTCAGTTCTTTTAATTCTTGCTCTTAGTTTTAAGTCTGGCTTCCTAAAGGTCATCCCTATTTATTCTTGGCTGAGTTGTCACCCAATAATTGGTCAGAATTTTCCTCAAATACCTTGAACAGAAAGGTTCCCACCCTCTATCAACGGATCTGAGTGCATGCTGGGGAGTTATCCAAAGTTCGGGCAGTTTTCAAGTCCACTCCAGCTTCTCCTTTATGCTGGGACCCCTTGTATCTCTTCTTTGGACGTCCAGTCTCAGGAGCAGCAAAGGAAGTGAGAAGGAGCTGGGCCCTCCCACTTCCCTCCTGCCCATGGGCAAAGCCTCTCAACCAGCCAGCTGTGAGCAACAGCTTTCAAGGCTCTACATGGCTGCCTCCCCTTCGGGATCGCCCTCAAGTTTTGCTGAATTCTGGCCAGTCTGCCGCATGCCCCAACCCAAGCACAAGCTGAGGCCTGCCGAGCCCCTGGTCCTCCCAGTTTGTTCCACTGAGATGAGGCTCTTTGCATTTTGTTCCCCTCTGGTAGCAAAGCTCCTGATTTCAATGGTACTGACCTTTCTGGAGACGGGAGCAGCCCAGGCAAGAATGCCACAGGCTTTTCATTGTTCCTACCCACAGTTCAGAAGTTTCCCTTGAATGGACACTTCTCCGTTTGTTGGAGGACTTGGGCCAGTCAAGACCCCTGAAACAACTGTTTTTGATAATTTTGTGTGGTTTATCATTGCTTTTGGGGGGAGAGGATTTGCCATGCTTCTCACTCTGCCTTAGAAGTTACCAGTCCTGACCCTCTTTCTTTCCATTGGGAGTACGCTGGCCAGCAGGGAGGCACACGGCAGCTTCTCCCATGAGACAGTGCCCAGGTGAAGGGCGCAGGATTTGGCTCAGCCTTCTACAAGAGCAAGACCCTGAGCAAGGCGCCTGCCCTCTCTGACCTTCAGGCTCCTCTTCCTTTGCCTTAGGACTGGTAAATACTTTGTACACTATTAAGTACAATGCACACCTAGGGTTTTATTACTGGTAGATTGTTCTATTATTTGTTTGAAATTTTTATTATTATTGTGGTGGGATCTTCTGGCATCGTTTATCTGAAGCGTTCCTGGGACGGGGTTACCGGGTACATGGAGTGCATGGCTGCTTTATAGGACTTTTGCAAACGACAGAGATTTGCAAGGATGAGTTCCTCACTTAGATGCTAGAGTGGAGAGAAGGGTTCTTTTTTTTCAAATGTTTGATTTGGAAATAATTTCAAACGAAAGAAAAGTTACCAGAATAGCACAAAGAATATCATATACCTTTGACATCAATTCAGCCAGCATTAGCATTTTATCCCGCTTAGTTTATCCTTTCCTCTCTCTCTCCATCTGTGTCTCTCTCTCTAGCTCTCTCTCTGTAATTTTTTCTGAACCATTTCAGATTAAGTTGTAGGCATCATAGACCTTTACACTTAACCACCTGAGTGGGTATTTCACAAGAGTCAAGGTGTTCTCTTCCATAAACCCAGTGAGATGCCCTTAGCTAATCGACCATCTGCATTCCAATTTTGTTAATTGACCCAATTATGTCCTTGGTAGTGTTTCTTCCTGCAGCACAGGAGCGCCCTTGGGATCAGGTTTTACATTTATTTGCCATGTCTCTTTCATTTCTTTTAATGTGGAACATTTCTACGGTCTGTCTTTCATGACACTGACAGTTTTTAGAGCACAGTGCTTTTTAAACTGTGCCTCATTTTGTGTGTCTGATGTTTCCTCTTGATTAGATTCAGCTTGCACATTCTCAGCTCTCAGCTGCAGTATAGCACGGATGACAGCACGTCCTTCTCCAGGTGTCGTAGCCAGAGGGAGTTGGGGTCCGTCTGCCTCTTACTGGGAGTATTGTTTTTGATCCCTCCTTCAAGGAGTTAATCTGCTGTGTAATTGCTCTTCTTGTTCTTACACCCCATAAGCAGTTTGGGGGGAGTCACTTTAATGCAAGGCAAATGGTGTGCTCCCCATCCAAACCTCCCACTGGGCGCATCCACTGGCGATTCTTGCCTGATCTGTTTTTATAGGATGTTTGCAAAATGGTAATTTTTAAACCAGCACCCCCTCCGCATTTGCCAGCTGGCATTTAGCACTCTACTTAAGCAACAGCCCTCCTAGCTTATCCATCCACATATATGATCTATCGTCTTTCTATCTATCTATCTATCTATCTATCTATCTATCTATCTATCTATCTATTATCTATTTTCTGTCATTCTATGTGTCACCTATCTATTATCTATCATCTAGCATATCTCTATCTCACTATTTGTCTATCATTTAGCATGTATCAATCATCTATTTTCTATCATTCTATGTATGTATCTATCCTCTGTTATCTATGATCACTATCTATCTACCTATCATCTATCTAACCTCTATTTTCTATCATTCTATGAATGTATCTATCACCTATTATCTAGCATCTAGCACTACTTCTATTATTTATCATCTATTTTCTATCATTCTGTGTATCTATCATCCATCTATATCTCTATATTATTTATCATCTATCATCTATCATGTTTTTTCCATCTATTTTCTATCGTTCTATGTATTTATCTATATCTATTATCCATTATCCATCTATCTATCTATCTATCTATCTATCTATCTATCTATCTATCTATCTGCTGTATATCTCCCCCCCCCCTCTATCTATCAAATCACTGATCCACTTGTCTATCATCAGCGTGTACTCATGGGTTCCTATTTTTTCAATAATTTATAATTGAATACTGTACTTCATTATTCTGGTGCTCAAATAATTCCTAATTTTGCTAGTTGAACCCCTCTGAATTGGATTCTGAGCCCTTGTGACATGGCACTTTTTTCCCCCCACTTCCTTGCTTTCTGGCACAGCAGGATGGTGCAGGCTCATCTTGCACCTTCCCTGCCCCAGCCGTGGAACCAGCCGTTTCTCCACGGAGCCCTGGTTCCTGTGACTAGGGGGTGGTCTGGAAACTAAGATCCAGGGCCCAGTGTTAAAGCCACAGGGCCGCAGCGCTTCAGCACACAGACCTGAAGATACGCATGTGTGCGCACGGGGGCCACGGCATCCGCGCAGACGCACCACCTCCCTGGCACGCACGCGCACCCGTGCACCCTCTAGGGACTGGGAGTTCCCGGACACCTCTGCTCCAGCCCACCCGCGTGCTTCTTCCCTGCCCTCCCACCCCTCCTCTGCACAGGGGGGACTCTGGGCCCCAGGGCATCCACATCCACCCATTCGCTCAGTCCCGTGTGCACCTACGATGGTGTTCGAGTTGCTTTGCTCATTTCACTGTGAAAGAGAGAAAGAAACTGCTAAAAAGAATCCTCGATTTCTGTTCGCACTTTTCTGCATTACTCTCGTTGGACCTCACCAAAGACTGAGGCTGTGGAGCAATGGTGGATGCGGGTCGTTGGATATTTTGTCAAAACCTATAAAAATGCACGGGGTGGAGTATAAACTGGAATGTGAACTACAGTCCATCAGGAGCAATGCTTCGATACGTGCTCATCAATTGTGACGAATGTCCCACACTAGTGATGGGTGCTGCTCATGGGGGAAAGCATGGGAGGGCGAGGCGCGACATATCTGGGAGTCCCCATAGAAAAAAATACATATATATATATATATGTACTGGGGCCAGGGATTGAAACTCAGACCTTGTATGTGGGAAGCTGGCGCTTGAACACGGAGCCACATCAGCTCCCCTGAGCTGGTTTTCTCATTTGTTTGCTTGTTGTCTGTATTTTTTTATTTGTTTTTAGGAGGCGCTGGGAAGTGAACCCGGGACCTCCCATGTGGGAAGCAGGTAGTCAACCGCTTGTGCCACATCTACTACCCCCTATATTTTTGATGCAACATTTATATAATCTAAAGCTTCTTTAAAAATAAAAAGATAAAAATTTTGAAATCTGTGCCCAGAAGTTATTTAGGTGAGTGCTTTATTTCTTTTATCTTTTTGGTTTATGATATTCATTTGAAATATAATTGGTCACTTTATAAATTTTGGTTTGCTTTCAGTTTTGTTTTCCACGTTGTCATCCTTATCTCTTTCATTTGATTGACGATGTAGAACATTACCGAGCTTCTCAATGTGTGATCAGAGAAGTGTCCACTCCCACCCCCTCGTGGGGCACTTACGTGTTTCAAAAAAGGCAGGCACAGCTCATGTTCCCTCCACACTGCACAAAGGGTGTCACGTGTGTGCCCTCTACATGTCATTTGCATGTCTTTCTACACATAACTGTAGCGCGATCGCGCCAATCAGCTCTCACGTCCAGCCTCAGCTTGTTCTCAGCTGCGTAGTACTCCGCTGCGCCTGTGCCAGAGTTTCTTCGGCCCATTTCCTGTTCTCACACATGTGCATTTCCGATATTCTGCAGCTACAAATAATGCTGTCATGAATAACCTTGTGCCTGTGTATTTATGAATTGTTGGGGTATAGCTTCAGGTTAAATTCCTAAGAGAGGGTTTGCCAGGATGAAGAGTAAATGTGTATGTGGATTTACTAGATATTGCCAGGTCTTCCCCGACGCAGGCTGCACCATTTTGCAGTGTCCGAAAGAGCCTGTTTCCCCCCAGCGTCGCCAGCAGGGCGTGTGGTCAGACTTCCAGACTTTGGCCAGTCTGATGGGGGAGAAACAGCAGCCCAGCGCAGCTCCAGTTTTGTTCCTCTTGGCAGGAATGAAGTTGAACGCCTCTTCTTATGCTGAAGGCTGTTGTTATAACCCTCTTTGTGAATTGCTCAGGTATGTTGCTCACTTGTCTATAGGCTTTCTGTGTTTTGTTTCTCAACTTTTAAAAGTACTTTTTATATTAGGAATATTAGCCTTTTATCTGAGATAGAAGTCCAAAATATTTGCCTCCACTTTGTCATTTAATTATTTTTTTAGTATGTTTTTTAAAATTTTTATTTTTTTATTAACTGCAGTTTTTTGAAACTACATAGATCACAAAAAATGTTACATTAGAAAATACACACACCCCACCCCTGCTACTCCTCCCACATCAACCACCTCTTTAATCATCGTGGCACATTCATTGCATTTGGTGAATACATTTTGGAGCACTGCTGCACCCCATGGATAAGAGTTTACATTGTAGTTGACTTGGGGGAGTATTTTTTTGCCATGCAAAAGTTATTTTGAAATAACTTTCAAAATATTTATCAGTATTTTCTTTTATTGTGTGTCTGTATGTTTAGCCCCAGAAAGCTTTTGCCTCCACTCTGATTAGAGAGAGACTCACTTATGCCTGCTTCTGGTATTTGTGTGTTTAAATTTTTCACATTATAGCTCGACCCACTCGGAGTTTATGCCTGTGCATGGAGTGAGGACTGGTTCTAATTTTATCTTTTCCCAGATACCAAATGTTATCCAGTTGTCCCAGTGCCATTTATTCAAAAGACCACACTTGCTACGCGCTTCAAGGCGCTCTGTCACCACAGCTCGGCTTCTCCATGTGTGGGGGCCTGTCCCCGCGTGCTCTCTGCCGCTGGCTTGCCTGTCCTTTGGGCAGAAGCTTGCTGTTTCAATTAAAGGAGCTCTCTAGCGTTTTCACGTCTAGTAGAAATGGTTCCCCTCTCGTAACTCTTCCTTTTTGTATTTTCCTGGCTATTCTTAGTGTTTATTTTTCCATATGAACTTGAATATCAACTCTAGCTCCTCAAAAATAAAAATAAAAAATCTCCCTGGAATTTTTATTGGGATCGCTTTCATTCTATTTGCCAAATTAGGGAGAATTGGTCCTCGTGATGCTGGGACACCCCCACTTCCCTCTCGACCTGGGATTCTCGGGGCCCGTCTTCCAGGGCTGCCCCGTGGCCGATTCTGAGAGTTTCTGGTTGAACTCATGCCTCCAGCTGCAGGGGGAGTTTGACCTTGGCCGTCCTCCAGGCCCATCTCCCCTTCCCCACGCTGCGCCCGGGGGCTGGCCTTCTTGGACCACTCGGGGGCGCGGGCTGCGGCAGCCTCTCTCGGGGACCAGCGGCGCGCCCTCCCTCGGCCCCTGTGCCCATGTCGTGCGCTGGGTGCTGCGTTACCCACGGCGGTTTCCCCCTCCCCGCCTGCGCCATGGACGGTGGCACTCTCCCTAGGCCCCCGCGGCCGCCCTCGGCCTACACCCTGTGGTTCCTCCGGCCCCTGAGGCACCGGCCCGGGCACCCTTGTCCTTTGGGAAGAGGCACCGTGGTTTTCCCAGGAAGCCCGCCTTCGCCCCGCCCTCCAGCTCTGCACTCGTTTGGCAGACCCCACTTCCGAGGCCGGGCCACTTCCGTGGGTGGAAGTGGGGCAGGGACGGCACATGCTCCAAAGACCAGGAGTATCCATTTGGGACTCTGGTGGGAGCTCTTGGGAAGGAGGCACCCTCTTCACCAGAGAGGGACACAGCTGGAGGCTCTTTCTGCACCCAGGAAGCAAGAGCCTCCCTCCAAGGGGGCGGGGGGTCGGCAAAGAATCCTAGAGAAAGGTTTGAGCCCCTGGATCCAGCTGTACCTGAAACAAGATCTCTGGTCTGTTCCCTTACCTGAGTCAGTAAAGTCACTGTCCTGCTTAAGATAATTTGGTTCAGGTTTCTGTCCCTTGCAGCCAAAGTCCCCTGACTTACACAGAGGCTCCGGGAGAAGTTTCCTACTCCATGAAGGGAGGATAACGCGAGGGCACCCAAATAGTGGGAAACGAACCGCCATCCCTCCTGTGCCGCTGCTGCCAGGGAAAAGCATTGCACCCCCGACCCCTGGGCAGGCCCCAGGAGGAAGAGCTGTTAAAGGGAATTCTGGCTAGGCCTGCAGCAGACCCTCCGCTGCCTGCTGAGCCGAGCTCTTGTGGGCCCAGAAGGGGCTGCACAGGTGAGCAGCCAGGGAGTGCTGCCAGGACCGGGCTTCCCCGGCTGGGCACCGAGGAGCACAAGCGCAGCCCCCCCGGGGAGGTGCGTGCCTTTCACGGCCCTTGCCGACAAGGAAAGCAGCACTGGGAGACCCTGAGGGTTTGCCCAGGGCCACCCAGGGAAGACCTGAGCCAGCCCGACAGGGGGACAGCCTTGCCGGGTGCTCGCTCAGTGCTGGCAGGTGCAGCAGAGGGGAAGGGAGGGGAGGAGGGTGAGCCTAGGCTCCAATGACTCAAGGGTCAGGCCTGGAGACTAATTTTACCACTGCTGTGGCTTCTAAGACTCTCCAGGGAACATCCACCTGCCAAAGGGCTGGGCATGGGGCTGGAGGATGGTGGCAGGTTGCGAAAATGGCCATGATCCTTCATTCTTGAGCAAACCAAATGAATGGATGTTGTGATAAACTACTAAGTTTTGGGCTGGTTTGTTACGCAGCAATAGCTCTCTGATACAGAGTGACCAAAGGGGAAGAAGGAACGAATGGGGCACTTGCAGGTTCTACACGGCCATGTTCTTGCTCAACACAATGGCACAGGCCATCTCGATGTTGGCCAAGACGGTGTCGAGGCATCTCGGGCACAGTTACAAACCGTGCTCCGTGCCTGGCTGACGCCTGCTTGAGTTCCGCCGCCAGAGCCCAGGCGCCCCACACTTGCTTCTGATGCCTGAGAGAATGTCGTCCCACTCGGGGTCCCCCATTCTCCAGCCACTGCCCATTATGCTGGGGGGCTGAGATGCAGCAGGGAGAAGGGCAGCCCTGGGGGAACCGGGGAAGGGCAGACGGGGTCCAGGGACCTGTCTGCGGTGAAGCGAGGTGGACAGAAGGCCCGCCCGCCCGGAGCCCGCCCACCTGCCTGTGAACAAGCTGTGTTCCTCGCAAGGGGCGGCACCTGCAGTGGAGGTCCCCAGGAAGGCCTGGAACGGAGGCTGTCCAAGCCGATCCCGGGGGCGCGGGGGCAGGCAGAGGTGGCGCAGGAGCAGGTGCACTGGAAGCCCGAGGGGACTCCGGTGGCCCCCGGCAGCTGAGGCGCCCGCGGCGGGCAGCCGGGGCTCGGGACCTGAGTCCACAGGCAGGCTGGCCGCATTCTCCCGCGGCCTCCGCCCCTGGCCGGGGCCTCACCTGCCCGGGAGCACACCTGGATTCTGACCACGCACCTGGCTTGGCGGGGCTGCCCAGCTGGGGTGGTCTGTGGGGCATGCGTGGAGCTCCACCCGGGACCCCTGCGGGGTCAGCGGCGTCAGGGGCTGCGTGGCTCGAGACTCAGCGCCTTCCTGGTCCCTTCGCCCAGCGCCCCGGGGGAGTCTGGGGGTCTGAGTGGAGCGTAAGTCTCCCCACCCGGGCAGGGAGAGCTCGGGAACGCTGGGGCCCAGGGGACCTGTGGCCTCACTTGCCTCAGGGACTCTCAAAAGCCTCAGGACCGGCCGGGGAGGGGCGGGCCCCACGGGGTGGGCGAGGCTCCATGGGAAGGCCATGGGCGGGGCTCCGAGGGAAGGGTGGGCGGGGCTCTGTGGGAAGGCTGTGGGCGGGGCTCTGAGGCCGGGTAGGCGGGGCTCCGAAGCCGGGTGGGCGGGGCTCCGAGGTCGGGTGGGCAGGGCTTCATGGGAAAGGGCAGTCTGGGGAGGCCAGGAAGGGAAAGGTGGTGGAGGGAGTTGGGGGGAGGCCAGGTGGGCGGGGCTCTACGTGTGTGGGCGGGGCCGTGGTGCCCCGTGAGGGGGAGACGGGTGCGGGGTGGGGTGGGAGGTGGGGAGGGGGGGGCAAGGCGGGGTCTGGGGGTGGGGGGGCCCCTCTAACCAGAGATGTGAGCAGCTCCCCATCCCTTGCACTTGGGCCCTAAAAAGGATTTTATTTCCAAACCATTGACAGGGGCCCCCTCCCTGGTCTCTGACCTGGAGAAGGGGGGGGATAGGTTGGCCTCTGCGCCAGCAGTCAAGGCTGGGGCTCAGAGCTGGGCCCCGGGCGCGTCTTCCTGGCCCGGCTGGCGCAGTGTTGCTGTCGTCCTCTGTCCTCCTGCTGGTGCGTGCCTGTCCTGGAGGTTACCAGTATCGAGTGGCGGGTCAGGAAATGGCGGCTGGGGTGGCTAGTGACGTGCCTGGCCCACGCCTCCCCCACTAATGGCCCCACACAGCCAGGGACCACTTCTTCCCATAACCAGTATCAGCTCCGATTTTTGTATCACTGCTGGAAAACGGGGGAGACCCCCTTGGAAGGCTCCTGGGGTGGAGCATCGCCGCCGTCTGCCGTGACCTCGGCACCCACTGAGGCTTCTGGGGAGACCCCGAGCACAGGGGGCACCGGGGGCTCCTGCTCCCACATGGGGGCTTGGCCAGGCAGGGGCAGGTGCGTGGCTGGTGGAGCTGGCCGCGTCCCTGGGACACGGGGTGGGGAAGGGCCGAGGACTGGGCGAGGGTGGGCCCTGGGCCAAAGCCGGGCAGGCCTGAAATCAAGGGGTCCCGGGGGACGAGGGTTGGGAGACCCGGGGGCTGCTTTCGGGGAGCCCTGAGCCTGGCAGGTCGAAGACGAGGCACCACGATCTCAGTGACTCCAGAACTAAAAGGCTCGCCTCTTGCTCGTGGCTCAGGAGGCAACTGTCCTATCTGAGCGCGGATATAACAGCCCAAATTAGCCGCCGTGGTCCAGGTGTCACCCCTACCAGAAGGCGGAGATGGCCCGCTGCCACAGCCAGCGCCCACCCGGCGGCCCGCGGGCCCTCGTGGACGTCTCCCCTGCCCGCTGGCCGCCTGCCCCTCCCGAATCCCCGGCCTGCCCCGGCGGCCTGGGACGGGAGCTTCCCAGGGGCCCAGCCCGGCCCGCGTCCTCCAGGACTGGCACTGCGGGGCGCTCAGCAGTCACCTGCCACTTCACCAGCTCCTGGCACTCGGGGTCCGCTCCTGAGCCCTGGGGCGGGTGGCCTTTCCCAGGCACACGCTCTGCTTGAATCTGGGGCCGGGGTGTGGGGGCTCAAAATTGGTTAAGCCGAGCAGCATCAGGTCATCCATGTGTTGTTCCATTCGGTGTGGCAAAGTTGATGTGAAAAGTAACTTTATTAAAAATGAGTAAAATCCCCTTACTTCTAATCAAGAATTCCATGGACTCTTTTATGGATTGTCACCGCCCCCTGGGGGGAGCCGTGTCGGGGACCTGTGCTGTTTTGAGGCCTTTTCTCTTTTCTCTGCTAACGGGCTGACCCCCTGGCCTGCGGCCCCCGGGTGGGCA
The DNA here is from genome assembly GCF_030445035.2 of Dasypus novemcinctus. NCBI lineage: Eukaryota > Metazoa > Chordata > Mammalia > Cingulata > Dasypodidae > Dasypus > Dasypus novemcinctus. The sequence goes on from NC_080673.1 coordinate 205,522,057, forward strand.
TGTGACAGAGGCGTTGCCTGACCGTTGCCGTGGCGCTCGCCCAAGCAGAGCCCACCGGTCTTGTCGGGATGTGCAGCCAGGGCCACGGGCCGGCCTCTGAGCCGGGAGGACGTGGGGCGCAGCACGCGGGCCCCCCAGTGGGCGCCAGTCTGGGCTTGGACAGAGAAGGCCGGCCCTGCTGATGTGGTCTGAGGCCTGGGGCCCCCCCGTCTGGCCCAGTCCCTGCACCCCAATTGCGCGGGCCCGCAACATCGGCCACTGCCTGGGTCAGGAGGCCCAGGGCTTCCCAAGGAGCGCCTCGTCCTCACGGTCTGTCTGCGATTGTCCAGATGGTCGCGGGAGCGGCCGGGCTGCCTGAGGCGGGCTGTGGGTCTGTGCCGGGACCGGACAGCCTCTGCGAGGCTCGGGGTGTGGACGTGTGGGAAAGGGTCAAGTTTAATTTTTACAAAGGGACAGCTGGAGCGGGCTCTGCTGTTGGAGCAGGTAGGGGAGGGGTTCTATCGACTTCAGCGCGCCCAATAATTTGAAAAGTAGCACCGAAAGGAGGGTGGGCCAATGGGGAGTGCTGGGGGCGGGGCCAAGGCGAGAGAGCCAATGGGGAGAAGTGGGGGCGGGGCCAAGGCGAGAGGGCCAATGGGGAGAAGTGGGGGCGGGGCCAGTAGGGGAAGCTTCGCGGGGGGTGGAAGCAGCGCCAAACCTGCGCAGCCCACCCGGGAGTAGGCAAAGCGGGAGCGGGGACCGAGAGCGGGAACCCGGGAACTTAGAGGATTCAGATAGGCTGTAACCCCTGAAGTACCCAATCAATGGCAGCAGGGGAGGGACCCGCGTGTTAGGTTTAGGGTATAAATGTCGCTGTTTCTTGCTGTTTGGTGCTCCGGCCATTTTATCCAGGTCATGCGCCCATTCTTGCAAGGCCCTTAATAAAATCCTTTTCTCCTGCACCATTGGGTGAGCTTTTGTTCTGTTACAGGTGCAGCCTCCTTTCTAACAGATGTGAACGAGGACCCGCCATCCCCCATCGGGGCGGACCCCGGGGCCCGGGGCCTGAGGTGGTCACTGCCAGCGGCAGGGCTGTGTTCGAGCCCGAGCCCCGGGGTCCCGGGGTGTGACCTTACAGGACGGAGATGAGGTCAGACGGGTTGGGGTGGCTGGAGAGGGGAGACGAGGCCACGCGAGCACTGAGCTCCAAGCCCCGGGTTTGCCAGGAGGAGGCAGGAGGCTGGACGTCCGGCCCCCAGGGCCGAGGCTCTAAGCCCCAGATGCGGCGCTTTGCTCCGGCCGCCCGATTTACAGGTTCGCAGACGCGAGCCAGCAGCTCGCCTGGGGGCGCAGAGCTGGGATTTGAACCCAGGGGTCCAGCCCCGGCCTGGGCCTCCCACTCAGCGCCAGCGCCTCTAAGGTTAGCTTTTTGCAGGCTCCAGCCTCGAGGCTGGGGACGGTTCAGTGTTCCGTGCGTGTGGGCGGCAAAGCTTGCAAGGCACCTTGAAAAACCCCGTGGCCCTGCTCAGAGCCGCCCGGGGGCCCCTGCGGCCTCGGGGGACCCCGAGTGGATCCCTCCCCAGCAGCGCCGCCATCCCCTGCCTCCCCGCCTCTGAGCCGGCTCCTAACTGCATTTCATTATTTGGAGAGGCTCCTCCAGAGGCAAAGAAAATACTTCAGCTGCCACATTTCCTCCAAAAGAAAAAAATGATACTTGCAGAGTTTTTCCAAAGAGCAAACAGCTCACTTTAAAAACGCGTCGTCTCGCTTTTCCCACAGCGAAGCGGAAGGGCAGGGAAGCGTGTGAGGGAGACGGCCCGGCCCCTCGCAGGGCTCGGGGTCCTCGGCGGAGCATCGGGGTCCTCGGCAAGTCTGGCACAGTCTGCGGCAGAGTCTGGGGGCACCGATGGAGGCGGGAGTGGGAGGCCCAGGCCCCACCCTCTCTGGGTGGCAGGGTCAGGCCATCTGCTGCTGGACCCCGCACCAGGGGCACCAGCCCCCAGCGTGGGCCCAGGGCTCAGGCCAGGCCCTCCACCTCCGCCCCTGGCCATGGGACCCCCAGCCCCAGCCGACACCTCATCTCTGCCCCAAAATCCTGTCAAGGACCCTCTGAGGAAAAGAGGGGACCCCCAGGAGGGCAAGTGTCCGTCCTCCAGCCCTGGGCAAGGAGCACCTGGCCAGGTGCCTGGGGGCCTTGGGGTGTCCGCCCTTCCCAGCGATGACCGTCTCGCTGCACCCACCCACAGCCAGCACCTGTCTCCGTGCACCCTCTCGCCTGCCTCCAGCCACCCTCAGGGAGAAGGCACTGTGGGCACCCTGAGGTTCAAGGTGGGGAGACAGGCACAGAGAGGTTCAGAAACCTGCCGGAAGACACACAGTGCGACGTGGCAGAGCCCACCCATCCACACGGGCCGCCCTCCGTGGCGTACACGCGGAGCTCAGCGAGCAGCCTCCGGACGAGACGCTGCTAAGGTGGAGGGGTGAGGGCGTGCCCCTCATCTCACAGGGGAGGTGTCTGCCCTGAACCCTGGACGTGCCACGGCGCAGGCAGGTAGTCCGGGAAGCACAGGCCCGGGCTCCGGGGAGGTCCCAGGCACTGAGATATCCCTGCTCCCGCCACCTGGCCAGCAGCCCCCCCACCAGCCTCTCCCTCTTGTGCTCTGCGGGGATGGGGGGGGCTTGGAACCCGGGGGGCCATCGGCAGACACAGCACGCTCCCTTCTCTGTCCCCTGTCCTGGTCCCTCTGTCCGCACCTCGCGGAGGGCAGGCGGCGTGTCCCAGGCCCCCCGAGGCGCGAGGCACGGGGACCGCAGGCCCGCTGGCATTTGGGGGAGGCGGGCTCAGTCTCCCCGGCAATGACGTTGCTCTCCCCCTGGCCTCGCAAAGCCCCGGTTCTCCCTTGCGTCCATCCCCGCAGACGGGGCGAGGTCAGCTGCCCCCAGCATCCCCCTTGAGGCTGAGGCTGACAGCCCTGGGGCCCCCCGGGCCAGCACGAGGCTGGTGTCGCGGCACGTCACAACGAGGGCACGTCCTCGGCCCGGCTCAGGCGCAGCTGGAGGAAGCCGCGGCTTCCCTGGCCCACGGGACACGGCATCACCCCCCACCGTCCTCAGCACCTGCCGCGGGGGGCCGGGCGGGGGCCAGGGACCTGGTCCTGCCCCCAGGAGCCGACGGTCCACTGGAGCGCCCCAGGAGAATGGGGACTCGAGAAGGGGAGCCCCCGCATCGGCAGGAGAGCCAGCCCCACCCGTACTGTCAGGGAGCTGGGGTCCCCGAGGCCCCGGGGCTGGGAACAGAAGCAGGGGCGCCCCGCGCTCACGCCCACGCTCCTCCACCTGCGCACGCTTCTCGAAAGAACCTGGGTTAGCGCAGGTGGGACGGCGCGGGTGCCGTGCGGGTCAGATCCGGCGGTAGGACTGTGGCCGCGTGGGCGTCCCCTCTGCGGCCGCTGCGTGTTCGCCGGGAGCGCGTGGAGGCTCCGAAGGAGAAGGACAGCCCGGGGCTCGAACCTCGGCCGCGCGGGCACTCGGCTCCAGCGGGCACTCGCCTCTGTCCCTGCGAGGGGAGGCAGGCGACGCGGCTCCGGGAGCCCGCTGAGCGGCGGGGGACACCCGAGCCAGCGCCTCTGGCCACCATTTCTCCCCCCTCCACCAGTTCTCATTTGCTTACAGGGCAAGAGGGGACTGGGCCCCCGAGGGCTGGCCCCAGGGACCGCTCAGCTCCCCCTTCCCCACCCCCTCCAAACTGGTCCCAGCTCAGGGCAAGCCTCGGTCCCTCCCCGGAGCCCGGTGGGCCAGGGGGAAGCAGGAGTGGCCCCTGAGAGCCAGGGAGCAGGGTCTAGAGCCCGTGAGGACGGGGGCCCCAGCAGCCTCCCCATTGGTTTCCCAATAACGGGAGCCTGTGTGCTTGGTGGCTGGGGGACCACAGTGGCGGGGGGGGGGGTCATGGCCTCAGGCTCGAGGAGAAACACGGTCAGGAGCTGGCAGCTTACATAGGCTGCTCAGCAGCCAAGTGGGTCCCCAGCTCCAGAGGCTCTGCCCCTGCCCGCGAACCCCCAGGGCCCGCCTCGGCGGCTCAGCCGGCTGTTAGATGGGGTTCAGCGTCCACCCTGAGGTCCCGTGGAAGCTGGTGACCGATTTTTCAGTGACATGAACGGAATATTAGTTCCTTCTGCTTTGAAATAAATTCCACGGACCCCAAAGCTTCGGACTGGGCTGAATAGGGGCTGAAATGCAGGGGACGGGACCAGGGAACAAAGAGGCTTTGTCTGGAATTGGTTGTGGGAGAACGAGGCAGGTGTCAGGGAGCTGGGGAGTCATGGGCGGTGTTACAGCCGGGGAGAGAGCAGGGCCGTGCCTGGTGCGTGAGTGCCGACGCGGGTGGGAGCCAGCGAGTGTGAGCGCGGGAGTGTGAGCACACACAGCGAGGGGACGAGTGCGCGAGCGAGCCCGGGTGGGGCTTCCCCCAAGAAGGAGCCACAACAGTCGGTCTCCGAGCTCGAGGGCAGGCGCTTCCGGCAAGCCTTCGCGACGCAGCTGAAGCACGAATGCCAAAGCGGTGTGGCCCGGGAACCGGCGCACGGCCTCTTGGCTAAGGCCGATGGTGTGTCCACCTGCCACTGTCCCCACCGCCCTGTCCTGCCGGCCAGTGGCCCCTTCGGAAGAAATGAGAAGGAAGCCACGGCTGCTGGGCTTAGGGCTCCGAGCGGGGGGTGTGCGGGTTTAAAACGTACCCCAAATCGAACACGGGCCCCGGGCAACACGCCCCGGCTGGAGAGGCGCTTTTATCCCGCTCCTCATGGCTTGTCGCCTGGGGAAGGTCAAGCGTTGGACCGCGTGGACCTGCCCCTCTCGTGGGGGTGAGGGCTGCGGGGAGGGAGCGCAGGCCAGGCCTCTTTCCTTCTCCTGGACCCCCCAGGAGGGTTCGCGGAAGGGCCCCCACCCCACACTGGCCGTGACCTCTCGGCCCAGCCCACCCCCACCGCCTTCCCGGACAGCCCCCGGGGTGGACACGGGCGAATGGCCAGGGGAGGGCCTGGAGAGCCACGTAACACCTGCCACCCACCACATCCCGCATCCGTCCTCGGGGATGTCCCCCCTGCCATGAGAGCCTGCGTCTGGGGCCGGAGGGGCCAGGGGGGGGTCAGCCAACACCATGGCCATCAGCGGACAGCACGTGCAGTGGCCGAGACCCTGGGCCCTTGGACTTGGGGGCCTGGGCGTGGAGCCGGGCTCTGTAGCTGACCACGAGCTGGGAAGTCGCTCCACGCTCTGTGCCTCGGTTTCCCCATCTGTGCACAGAGGTGTGAAGTGCTCAGATATTCTCATGCTAGAATCACTCCGTTCCTCTGGCCTCCCTTTTGTCTCTGATGTGGCCTCTTCCTTTTTCAAGGACTCTGCTTTGGAGAGCCCTTGGGTTGGGGGACCCCGAGGAGTTGGGGGGGACAGGCAGCCAGACCGTGCACCTGCTCCTGCACCCCTGGACAGCCGCAGCCTCGCGGGCTCCCTTACCCACTGCCCCAGCCTGGCCCTGCTGCTGTCTTCCAGGCTCCCAGGCAGGGCCCGGCGGCCCAAACGAGCTTGTTGCAGTGGCGTGTGCGTGCGTGTGTGTGCGTGTGGCACGTGTGGGTGAACGGGGTCTGCCCCCCGTGGGGCTGGATGCCCCCCGCCCTCTGCGGCGGGAGGACACACCACAGGAGAGACCAGCCGTCGAGCCCGGGTACCTGGTCTACAGCCTCTGTGATGTAAGCGGCCTGTGCCTCAGTTTCCTCCCCAAAAGTGGACTGCAGGGCAGGAGTGGGTGGCATTTCCTGAGGAGCGGCCTGCGCCTCTGAGGATGGTGACTCAGAGTCCCACGCACGGCCATCGTCCCAGGCGAGGACCCAGAGCCGCCCTTTTCCCTCAAAATGCCTTTTCCTGCAAAATGTCAGAATCTGAAGATCCAGCCTCGGGTGACAGTTGTGATTTTGACACCATTTAAATGACTTTTGGCGATTGTGCTCATGGCTCATCTTTTCATACCATTTTCATAAGTGCTGTTTAATTGTTTTCAGATGGATTCTTTCCAAAAAAGGTCACCGAGAATCCTCCAGGCTGGGCGTGGCAGCCAGGTCGGGGGGACTTGGGCGGGAGCTTGTCTTTTCTCTTCTCTCCCCTGCCCTCCCCTCCCCTCCTCTCCTTCCTTCTCTTCTCTTCACTCCCCTCCCCTCCCCTCCTCTCGGTGTTTTAGGAGCACATTGGTGGATGCCAGAAGTTTCTCCCAAAGTTTGAAGTTGTTTTTCCCAGCACAAGCCCCGAGTCGTAAGTGACCTGGAAGACGAAGCAGCACACACGGTGGTGGCAGTGGACATCCGCCCAATTGGTCCTCCTGAGCGGGCCGTTTCACCTGCGTCATTTGATCTGGTCCTTGCAAGAGCCCAGGTGGGAGTTTCCTCCTCTTTTAATTGATAAGGAAACGGAGGCGTCGTCAAGTAATTCTTGTTTCCCTCCTCTCTCTCTGCCCCTTCTCCTCCTGTCCCAGACCAAGCACCGTCAGCTCAGGTGCCCTGCTGAGCGCCAGCCTCCCTGGGACCCTAGGGGCTTGAGCACAGTCAGCTCACATGCCCCGCTGAGTGCCAGCTTCCCAGGGACTGACGCGCAGTCAGCTCACACCCTGCCGGACTCCAGCCTCCCCGGCATGAGCCTGCACGCAGTCAGTGCACACATCCTGCACGCAGTCAGCTCACGCCCTGCCGGCTACCAGCCTCCCGGGGATGGGCCTGCACGCAGTCAGTGCACACATCCTACGCGCAGTCAGCTCACACCCTGCCGGACGCCAGCCTCCCCGGCATGAGCCTGCACGCAGTCAGTGCACAAATCCTGCACGCAGTCAGCTCACGCCCTGCCGGCTACCAGCCTCCCGGGGATGGGCCTGCACGCAGTCAGTGCACACATCCTGCACGCAGTCAGCTCACGCCCTGCCAGACACCAGCCTCCCCGGGATGGGCCTGCACGCAGTCAGTGCACACATCTTGCATGCAGTCAGCTCACGCCCTGCCGGCCGCCATCCTCCCAGATGCGGTCAGCTTCACTCCCCATGGCATCCTCCCGTCCCCAGGGTGGGCGGGAAGGGCTGGCCCCCCGTGGAGCCCACTGTTGGCCAGGCCCCATGCCGGGGATGCTCCAGTCGCCCTCACAGCCCTTGGGCCCCTGTCCTGGCTCTTGGGGGTGACTGGGCTTTGGGGCTTTGGAGAGCAGGGCCCCCCGGGGAGCCAGGGGCTCCTGGAAGGTTCCAGAGAAAGCCATTGGTGAGTGGAGTGGCGAGGTGGCACGCAGCTCGGGGGCCGCCGGGAAGCTAGGCCGGCAGCGGGTGGTGGAGCACGGAGGGTCCTGGAGGCGTCTAAGCCCAGGGCCCACCGCGGGCCACGCTGGGGAGGGAGAGCCGCGCTGAACCTCCAGCCCTCGGGGGGCTGGCGCACAGGAGGGGCTTGATGGAATTTGGCAGAGGCGTGCAATCCCGAATCTGGCTCAGGAGGGTCAGCGGGCCGGGCGGGGTCTGGCGAGAAGGGGGCAGTTGGGCCCCGTTCAGGGGGCAGGCCCGCCAGGCCCGCGGCTGGCTGCTGGCTTTGTGGCTTTAGGGGGGTCCCCGGGTCCCGCCCTGGCACCCAGCAGCAGCCTGGCAGGTGGGCACACCTGGGGCGTGGCGCCCCCTCTGGGGAGGCCCAAGTGACCCCAGCCGCCCGCTCCCCTCCCAGGGCCAGGGGGGCCCCCGAGGCATCTCTCTCCGTGCAGCAGGGGTGAGCCGTTGCCTTGACAACGGGGTCCTTCCACCTCCCTGGGCAGGGCCACTTCACAACCAGACCCCCCCCCCCGGGGACCCCCGTTGGGCACGGCTGAGCCAGGCGCCCAGAGCACGGGGCGGAGGCGGGGTGCAGGCTTCCGGGCGGCGCTCGGGCCCCCCCTCGGCGGCCGTGGGTGGCATTTCAAACCCAAGAAGGATTCTTAAAAAGCACCCATGCAGCTGAGTTTAACCGCCTAAAAAACAATTGCCGCGGAGCGATTCCTCCTTTGCAGGCGCCGGAGGAGCTGAGAGGCGGGCGCGCGGCTTCCGCGGTAGGCGCCGTCCCTTTGTGCTGCGGAGGCCAGGTGGGAGCTGCTCTGCTCTGGGTGACAGGTGCCCCCGGGACGCACGGAGGCTGCCGTGTGGTCGCCGCCCACCCCTCTCCGGCTGAGTCAGGGAACCTCGGGGCAGGAGGGCCGGAGCAGAGGGAGGTAATTTCAGGCTCCCAGCGGAGGAGAGGGCCCGTCTGCAGGGCAGGGTTTTCCACGCAGCGGCCGGTCCCTGAGCACAGGGGGGCCTGGGGGTGGCTCCAGCCCTCTCCCCTCTAAAGGGGACGGGCCGTCGGGGACCACCCTGCCACCGCAAAACCACCGCGGCCGGAGGTGCCGACAGGGCAGCCACAACACCTGCCCGGCTCCGAGCGCCGCGCCGTGGCCGCCACCCAGCTCCGATGTCCAGAGCGCCACGTCCAGCTCCGGGGCAGTGCCACGGGCGACGGGACCTGCCCCACCCGGGACCTGCCCTCTGAGGGCCGTCCGCCCACCTGCCCGCTGTCCCTCCTCTCCGTCCCTGCTTCCCGCTCCCGGCTCCTGCTTTCCTTCAGGCCCTCCTCTGGGCTGACCCTATAGGACAGTGACCCAAGCGGGCCCTGCCCAGGGGCTTCCTTTTGGAGACGGCAGAGGGGGCGCACGGTTCGGGGTGTCCGCGGCTGCCTTGGAGATGCAGGGAGGCTTTATGGAGGAACGTCAGCTGTCGCTGAGCAGAGCTTTCCCGTTACCCCGTGGGCACCTGCCCGGAGCTGGGTGTGGCCGCGACCCGCTCTGGACAGCAACGGGATGTGGGCGGAACCCACTGCACTGCGCACCCGGGGCTGAGAGGCAGCACGTGCTTCTGCTCGTCCGTGCGGGAGCTCCTGACTTCCTCCACAAGAGCAGCGAGCCTGGGGGTTCTGTTGCTTCTAGAAGGAGGGTCACCGGGAGCAGAGCTGAGGGGACCCCCAGCCTGGAACCACACCAACCACGCCCAGCTCAGAGCGGCCAGCCCTGAGCCAAGCCTCAGCCTCGTGGGCCAGAAACGAGCGCCTTCCCTCATGATCCACCGAATCGGGATGATTTGTTATGCAGCAGCGTTGTGGCTCTAGCTAACTGATGCCAAGCGATGCTTGCGTTGGGGTTTTAAATGCGGCAGGGGCGTCAGGAGGGGAGGACCCTCCAGGCAAAGGGGGTGCGTCCCACTGGGCCCTGCCTGCTGCCCGCCAGGCTGAGCAGGACGCTCCAGCAGCCCCAGGAAGTGGTTTCTTCAGGGTCTTCACTCGGCTCGCTGTCTTGGTGCCCCCAGGAGCGGGGCATCCTCAGGGTCTGCCAAGCTGGAGTGGGGGCCCCTCTCACATGCCCCCGAGATGAGAGGGGGTCCTCCCAGTGCCCCAGCTCTTCCCTAACGACCCCTCTTTCAGAAAGCCTCGAACCCCATCACCTCCCCATGGGAGGGTGCGCTGCAGCCAAAGGGTCGCCCGGGGGTCTCCAGCCCCCACCTGGTGCCTCGGCCCCTCCCCCACCAGGAAACCGCCCTGCGTGCCCCTGCCAGGCCCTGCCGGAGCTGCTCCCCAGCCTCGTGAGCTGGGGTGCCCTCTGGGGGTGCCCTGGGCCCTCTGGGCCTTGGGATGGACTTAGGGCCTGGCCCGTGTGTCCCTAAGACTGGGTGTGGGATGGCAGGGGCGGCCAGGCCACCCGGGCACAAGGGTGCACTTGTAGGCGGGTTCCTGGGCCGCGCTCCTGGATGGCCCACTGTACCTGGCCCGGCAGAGGGGCCTGGGAATCTGCATTCCCCAAAGCACCGGGCAGCCGCAGGGCCAGGTCCCAACTCACCCCCACCCTCCTCCATCCCGCACGGTGCCAGCACCCGGCTGCCTGCTCGTCCAGCCACACTGGACACCATCAGAGGCGGTCAGCCTCGGCTGCTTCCCTCGTGTGCCGGGAGCAACACCCCGATTTGGCGCCATCGCGGCAACGACTGGCCCCACGGGGGCCTGGGACCCCCCGGGGAGGGGTGGCTGCAGAGGGCCCGCAGGCTGTCCCCTGGGGACCTAGGTGGACAAGCCCTGGACAGTCCATGGGGCCAGCCCTGCCCAGCCCTGGGGCGGCCCCAAGGGCCTACAGCTGCCCTCAGCCCTCGCCCAGAGGAGACCCCTCCCGGCCCCCCGCCTCCTCTCCTGGGGCCACAGACTCAACTCCCAGGAAGGGCACTGGGTCAAAGCCACCGGGGCCCTCCCTCCCCCGACCCACCCCCAACCAGACCGCGGCAGACCCAGGAGGTGTTGCGTGGGGCGCCCCCTCCTAAGACGGGGGACACAAGCCCACCCTCCAGGGGGACCAGCCACCAAAGCCCCCTCCCCTGAGCCGGGGGCGCAAGGCTCCCTGTAGGGCCAAGTTTCCCTCATCCTGTGTTGAAATACGCACAGAAGAGACACGCAGTTAAAGCTGGAAGTTTTGTACAAAAAACTTCGTGCTCCAAAATAACATCTGATTCCAAATAGCACTTGTTTTTAGCTGCCCTGAGGCTTTCATTGCTTTGAGTAGAAAGTGCCTCAGAAGGAGACCTCTTACTCCCTGGGCTCAAACAGAAAAGGCCTGAATCATTCCTAAACGAATAAACTCCCAATTAGCCAGCGCATCCCCAAAGGAAACGAAAAAGAAAGCAAACTGCTGCGAGGACTCCTTCCATATATTTAAGCATTACTTTTAACAATGGTGGGTATTTATACACAGACAGAGTCAACGCCCGAGGCCTGAGCAATTAGTTTGTTTTCCAGAGAAACAATTAACTGACTAGTTCAGGAAGGCACCAGTTTCTCAGATAAATAAACCATTTGCAAGCTGAGTTTTACGCTTACTTAAATTGAACCACCACTATTCCAGTGCATTCTTATTTTATCTCTTACTTAGAAAAGACAAAAATGTAAGTTGTGAGATGCCTGTTTGAGCCCACAAATAGACTCTTCTTGCTCCTGCCCTAAAATTTTCTCCATGCTTTGTGGCTGCATCTCAAATATCTGTTGTGGGACGCGGACATGGCTCAACTGATAGAGCGTCCACCTACCATGTGGAGGGCCCAGGGTTCGATACCCAGGGCCTCCTGGTGAGCCAGCCCCCGCACAGGAGTGCTGTGCCACTCAAGGTCCCCTCATGTAGGGGTGCTCCACGTACAAGGTGTGCGCCCTGCAAGGAGAGTCACCCCATGTGAAAAAAGAAGTGCAGCCTGCCCAGGAGTGGCGCCGCACACACGGAGAGCTGACGCAGCAAGACGAGGCAGCAAAGGAGGAAACACAGTTTCCCAGTGCCGCCGGATAATACAGCAGATGCAGAAGAACACACAGTGAATGGACACAGAGAGCAGATAACAGGGAGGAAGGGAAAGAAATAAATTAAAATACATACATATATATATATATGTAGTGTCTACTGTACACCAGGGACACATTATACATTAGCAAACACCTCAGTGACCCACCTGGATTGCTTGTCCTGTTTCCACCCCACTGACATGACCACCAGAGAAATCAACACCTGTTAAAATCGGCTGCCTCTAGAAAGCAGAGACCCCACTGGTAGGGATGGTGCAAACGGGCTGGACTGAGGAATGCCGGCGCCAGGCCTGGCGGACGGGCCCCGACACAGGAAGGCGGGAAAGCGGAGGCGCCGTGGTCAGGAGGGCCGGGGGGCCCCGGGGAACGCTCAGGGGCTGTGCGGGCAGCGAGGCGAGGCCGCACCCAGGGAGGCCCCGGAAGCCCTCTGCAAGACCCCAAGGTCTGCTCGTGTAGCCGGGGGAGCCAGTGCGGGCGTCCCAGCACCTAGCGGCCTCTTCGGGCGCAGGACGCGCCATCCAAAATCAAAGTGGCTTTCTAAAGGCACACCACGGCTGTCGTCAAAAATCAGATCATGTAGGAGACAAAGAGGCCAGGACAAATCACTCTGAAGCGCCCCGCCGGAAGTGATCATTGCTGCTGACTTTTTAGCTGCCCTTCCGGACGCCGCTGTCTGCTCACGCGCAGCCGGCCCCTTGCCGGGAAGGGCTGAGCTCTGCTTGTCCTTCTGGAACTCGTGTCCGTCACTCCACATCATGTCTGGGATGGGTTACCATGGCAGTGGTATAGACCTGCCCCGTCACTTTGTTTTTTTTAAAATTTTGTTTTGTTTTTAAAGATGTATTTATTTATTTATTTCTCTTCCTCCCCCCCTCCCCCCCCCCCCACCCCGATTGTTGGTTCTCTGTGTATATTTGCTGCGTCGTCTTCTTTATCTGCTTCAGTTGTTGTCAGTGGCACGGGAATCTGTGTCTCTTTTCGGTGCATCATTTTGTTGCGTCATCTTGCTGTGTCAGCTCTCCGTGTGGGCGGCGCCATTCCTGGGCAGGCTGCGCTTTCTTTCACGCTGGGTGGCTCTCCTTATGGGGCGCACTCCTTGTGCGTGGGGCTCCCCTATGCGGGGACACCCCTGCGTGGCAGGGCACTCCTAGCGCGCATCAGCACTGCGCATGGGCAGCTCCACACGGGTCGAGGAGGCCCGGGGTTTGAACCACAGACCTCCCATGTGGTAGACGGACGCCCTAACCACTGGGCCAAAGTCCGTTTCCCAAGCCCCGTCACTTTGAGTCGCGTGGCATTCCTGGGTAAGGATGGACCAAAACACACTCGACAAATTAGCTCCTGAGGTACAGCCGGGTTTGCCCAGCTCCTCAGTACCATAAACAAGATTGCAAGGAGCAGCTTGGCCCTGCGTGGAATGCCGGGAGGGTGAGGCAGTGGACGGCCTGCCCTGCGCCAGGCCCTGCTCGGGGCAGGGGTGGGGGGAGCGGAGGGAATGCAAGGCTAGATATCAGGATGAGCTGGGAAGAGCACCGTGGACGCTGACCCTCTGTGTGACAGACGGCCCCAGGTCACCGGCCGTTGGAGAGGCCCTTGACGTGAAAGGCAGAAAGCCAACCCCAAACTGAAGAAGGAACTGGGAGCAAAGAGGGACGTGGCGAGGAAATGAATTAGTTAAAAAGAGAGCGCCTCAAAGAGATGCGAGATGATAAGGCAGTCCCAAGAGAAGAACACGGTCCTTTAAAAGTGAACATTTGGCATAAAAGAAAAAAATTCTGCACAGTAATAAAATGTTAAAGGTGGAGAAGGCAAAGGCAAGTACACTGGGCAGCTAGAGAATGGGGCCGGGGCGGGGCACGTGAGCACGGAGGCTGGCTGCAGGAGGCCTGCGGTGGATGAACGAGAGCTCCCAAATGAGAGGACGGTGGAAGTGGAGAGTGCAAGGAGCGTTGCTAAATCGTGCCCCAGAACTGGAAGACATGAGGGAAATGCACAGGCCCACAAGCGCCCAGCACAGGGCGTGAAAGCAGAGGCAATGCCGTGCATTGTCCTGAAATGTCCTGGCCCTGGGGATGGAGTTTCCAGAGGAAAAGAGGGATGAGTCACCAAGGAGGACCGGGCCTCAGAACAGGTTCAGGCTTCTCCGCGGCAGCCCTGGAAGCTGGGAGGGAGCGGAGTGGAGCAGAGCATCCGCGTTCGCAGGAAGTTCAAACCCGCTCGGGAGTTTTATACCCAGCCCCGCTGTTGACCTCACGGCAGGCAGAGGAAGGCGGTGAAGACAGTGGCTCCCGCAAAAGTCCTACCATGTGCCCTCGGTCAGGGTATTCTGCAGGACGTGCACCAGCATGCGATGCAAAGAAGATAAGCACCCAGCTTTGTCAAATGGTTTAGGGGGAAGAATTAGGCAAACAAAACACAGGGTTGGGAAGTGGACTTGGCTTAACGGATAGAGCATCCGCCTACCACATGGGAGGTCCGCGGTTCAAACCCCGGGCCTCCTTGACCCGTGTGGAGCTGGCCCATGCGCAGTGCTGATGCGCACAAGGAGTGCCCTGCCACGCAGGGGTGTCCCCCGCCTAGGGGAGCCCCATGCTCAAGGAGTGTGTCCCGTAAGGAGAGCCGCCCCATGCGAGAAGAGCGCAGCCTGCCCAGGAATGGTGCTGCACACACGGAGAGCTGACGCAGCAAGATGACGCAACGAAAAGAAACACAGATTCCTGGTGCCACTGACAAGAACACAAGTGGATACAGAAGAACACACAGCAAATGGACACAGATAGCAGACAATGGGGGGAGAGGGGAGAGAAACAAAAAATAAATCTTTAAAATAAAAAAAACCCACAGGGGTTGAACTTGGGGAAACACGTAAATAGTAGTATCAGAATAGAAGCAGGACGGCGTGCCACGGAGCAAGTGAGACCACTGCTGACCCCCACACAGCAATGATTAGCCAAAAATCAGTGGATTGATTAAGCCTGATTGAAAAGTCTTCATTAACAGATGCGATGGCCTCAGCTTTGCACACGATGGCGGCTCCACGGTGGCTGCTCCTCCCGGCTCGGCAGCGCCCCGGCCGCTGCAGTCCTCGGCACCTTGGCTTTCCCGCCCCCAGCGCCGTCCCCTCCTTCCCCTCCCAGTCCCCTGACGTCCACTTCCGGCTCCTGGGCCGTCCTCGCCTGCTCTTCGGGATTTCTCCTGCTCGTGCTGAGAAGGGGCACGAGCCTGTGGAACCCGGCCCTGGGTCTGCCTCGTGCCCAGGCCCGGGGGTCCTGACTGCAGCCTGGGGCACCTGCGTGTCCCCCGGCAGGAGTGGTGGCACGGGGCGGGCGGCCGCGGTCCCGATGGAGGTGCCGCTCCCGCACGCCGCGTCCTCCGCCTGCACCCCGCGAGGCCAAGTGCCGACAGCACCTGGGGCCGCCCTTTCTGGCCCCCAGGTGGGGCCAGGGGTCCCCGTGTGTTCTGTGGCCTCAGACACCCCTTGTTCAGAGGGGGGCCCCACAGGGGAACCAGCCCCGCCTGGGCCCCCCACGCAGTGGACTGTGGGAGGTATTGGAAGGACCCCCCATTTCTTACCCACAAACCCTTCAAGCCCTCCACGAAGGCCCAGCTGCCAGGAGGACCCTGGATGTCACAGCAAACCCCTGGGCCCGTCTCTCTCCTCGGCACCCCTGCCCGCGGCCCCTCGGCAGGCTGGTCTGGAGGGCAGAGGGGGCTCGGGTCCAGCCCAGACACTCCGGGGGTCCCAGCACCCGCCCCTCCCCAGGTAAGACCACCCAGGAATGCAGCCCAGGAGAGACCTGGGCCCTCATCTCCCAGCGTTGCCAGCCCCCGGGGCCCGGTCAGGAGAGGGTCAGGGCAGAGAAACAGGCCAATGCCAGCAAGGGAGGCCAACGGGGGCGCAGCTGGAAAGTTCCCTGTGCCTAGGAAACCAGTGGACACGCCCAGGAATTAAGCCCTGTTCAGGCGGATCCCAAAAATACTGGGAGCCGCAGACTCTCCGTGGCCCCGTCCTGTGCCCAGTGTGCTGCGCGAAGGGAGCTTAGGGGCTGAGCCTCACCACCCTACTGTGCCAGCAGGCAGCACGATGCCACGACAGGCGATCACTGTGTGCCGAGCCCAAAGTCCTCGCTCCCTGACCCCACCTCACGCGGGCGAGGACCCTGGGCACCCAGGCCGCTCCCAGCCCCTCTGCAGCCTCCCCGGAGGGGCAGTCCGTGGCCTTGCGCGCCTGTCACACCAGCGGCACCATCCTGCGTCTCCCGGCTCCAGCCACACACACCCTCCTGCAGGCTTGGGCCGAACGGGCTGCTGAGCCCCGTGGCCAGCACAGACTGGATAGTTTCTCAGGCTGGGGTGGGCCGGGGCCAGTGTCCCCAAGCCTCTCACTCTGGAGGCTGCCGCAGTGGGGACGTCAGAGTGGGGACAGCAGAACGTGGTCCGGCCTCTGGGGAGGTGTGCTGGACTCTGCAGATGGGCGTCAGGGCGGCTCTGGCCTGGAAGCCCCCAGGGCAGCTCCCAGGTCCCCTCGCTGGGCTGAGGTGGGGCTTCCCAGCCCTGGGATGTGGACCCAACAATCTCCTGCCTTTAAAACCACTTGAGCTGACCCTCAGTTAGGGCAGGCCTTGGGCCCTGTTGTGCAGTCTGCAGGGCATAAGGTCTGTTGCTAATTCATTCGTTCATTCTTTCATTCATCCATCATCCATCCACCCCATCCATCCTTCCATCTATCTATCCATCCTTTCATTCATTTTCCCATCCATTCATCCACCCATCTATCCATCCTTTCATCCATCTTCTCATCATTTATCCACTCATCTATCCTCCCATCCTTCCATTCATCCATCCATCCTTTCATCCATCCTTCCATCCTCCCATCCACCCATCCACACATCATCCATCCATCCAATCACCATCACCCATCCTTCCATCCCTCCATCCTTCCACCCCTCCATCCCTCCCTCCATCCATTCATCCACCCATCTGTCCTCCCATCCTTCCATCCTCCCATCCACACATCATCCATCCAATCAGCCATCATCCGTCCCTCCATCCCTCCATCCACCCATCCATCCATCTATCCATCCTTTCATCCATCCTCCCATCCATTCATCCACCCATCTATCCTCCCATCCTTCCATCCATCCATCCTTCCATCCTCCCATTCATCCAACCATCATCCATCCATCCAATCAGCCATCATCCATCCCTCCATCCCTCGATCCCTCCATCCTTCCACCCATCCATCCATCCACACATTATCCATCCATCCAATCACCATCATCCCTCCATCCCTCTATCCCCTCATCCTTCCATCCCTCCATCCCTCCATCCCTCCATCCCTCCCTCCATCCATCCATCCCTCCATCCACCCATCCATCCATCCCTCCATCCTCCCACCCATCCATCATCCATCCATCCATTCAACATCATTCACCTGCCCAATCCTGCCCCATCCAGTTCTGGGGGAGCAAAGATGGAAGAACTGTTCCATCTCTGAGAAGTCGCTGTCCTCCAGGGGTGGAGAGGGTCACAAGCTGGCATAGCGTCGACGTGGGCATGGCAGATGTGAGAACCGAGGACCCACCTGCCCTGGAGTCTGGGAGGCTCGTGAAGGGCTGGGCCTTGAGCCAGGCCCGGATGCTGGACGCTCACCAGTTCTGGTGAGGACAGAGAGCCAAGAGGACCGGGCCTGCCCCTCGTGTCCCGCGGGCTCTGCTGCCCCTGCCACCCCCCACTGGCTTGTGAGCATGGCTGGGTCGCATTGGGGGGAGGGGCTGAAGAGAGACTGTGGGGCAACAAGGCTCCTGAGATGTGACGGCACAAGGCCCCCGGGTGCCCCCAGGAGTCGAGCCGTGGCCTGGGACCTGCCGTGGGTCCCCAAGCTGTTGTGTCCTTCACGGTGATGTGAACAGGACAACTTCTGGAGGCCCTGGTCAGCAGGGAGCTGCCCCCGGGCATGGCCGCGGCATCCTGGGAAGGCCTTGGTCGGGCACGCTGGGTGGCAGGCGCGGCACACGGCCCGACGGGGAGGGCCGGGGACAGCTTTAGGGAAGAGAGGGAGGCCCGTGGCGCTGAGAGGCGGGAAGGGAAGCTGAGCGTTCCAGAAGCCACGGCGTCGGGTGTGTTAATCTACAACACGGCGCTCCCACGTGGTTAGCCAACATCACAGGCGCCGCGCAGTGCAGTGACCCGGACACAGAGCAAATGCCCGTTGTTTTCCTGAGGAGAAACGGAAGCGTCAAGAGCTCTGTGGTGATCTGGAACGGGTCCTGGTGCGGTGCAGCTTTTCAAGTACCTGGACGTGGCTACGCGGAGAGATGTGCAGGCGCCGTGGTCACGTGGCTTAGCAGTGCGGGATTCCCATCCCGCACCGGCTCCCGCAGGCCTCTCCGATGCCACGTCTCCGTCACCCCGCGTCGATGCTCGTCCTTTCCCCAGCACCGCGTCTTGACCTCTCCACCCAAGTGGCGTGAAATGAGCGTTTGGGCGGCCGCGTCTCGGGCCCGCGCCAAGAGTGCCCTCGGGGCCGCAGAGCTGCTGCCGGCTTCACCGGCGTGTGCGCGGGGTTCCCGGGAGGCAGGCGCTGCGACGAAGCTGACCGGGGAGTGCCAAGGGCTCCGCTGTGCCCCCGGAAGGACCCCCTCCAGTGCTAGGGCTGCCCCACCTGGAAGTAGGGTCTTTGCAGCGTGCTGAGGGGCACGCTGGCCTGGAGTGGGCCCGGACCCCCATGGCTTACAGGAAGGGGACATGTGGACGCAGAGGCCACGAGATGGCAGGGGCAGAGGTGAGGCGGTACGGCTAGCCCAGCCCACCGAGGAGCGCCCCAGAAGCTGGGGGGGCAGGAAGGAGCCTTCAGAGGGGGCGGCCCTGCCCACACCTGGCCGGGGTCAAATGTCTGTGGTGTTAAGCCCCCTCGTCTGTGCTATGGTGGCCCCAGGAAGCCGAGGCAGCCCGACACCCGGGAAGGAGAAGGGGTGCAGGCTGGGGCAGGGGGGCCGTCAGTCTCCAGGCAGATGTGCCAGGCTCCTGGGTCAGGGTAAGAGCCCGATCCTAGCAGCGCCCCCCCAAGCTCAGGGAGGCAAGCAGACACAGAAAAAACATGCAGCGAATGGACACAGAGAAGAGACAGCAAAGAAAGGAACAAGCCTCAATGGGGGGGATAGATAGATAGATGATAGATAGATAGATAGATCTTTTTTTTTTTTTTAAACGGGGGCCGGGGAGGTGCCGGGGGTGGGAGCCGTTCACTGGCTGCTCACCGCGAAGGCTGCTGCGAGCTGCCTGCTCGCCCTTGGCCAGCTCCCCCTTTTCTTGCTCCTGCTGCCCTGAGGCAGTACCCCCCAAACCGAGACCGTCCCCCCTTGTGCCACGTGGCCCACTCTCCTCACCTGTCCGGGGTGGTCCCACAGGGCCCTGGGGGAGACCCAGCCGGGGGAGGTCAGCGGGGGCACGCCAGCCGCTGTCCCCACGGCGGGTCTCGGGCCCCAGTGGGGTGGCCCTCCCAGCCAGGAGCCACTTCCCGAGGGGCTGGCCAGCACCCCATAGCTGCGCCCCGAGGTGCCCCCCAAACCAGGGCTGGCTTCCGCCTGGCCTCGGGCCCTGCTTTCTGGAAACCTCCGCTGGGACGAGGGGTCAGCAGGAGCGGCGCGCCCGGTACAGGCTCTGCAGCCCCGCAGGAGGGGTGTGAGCCCCAGGGCTCAAGCCACGAGGACGCGCTGGACACGGGGGCGGACGAACGCGCGAGGCTCTGGAGCTGCTTGTCCCGACCTGCCGTGGCCAGGTGGGCGCTCACCAGGGCCGGCTCCTCCGTGCCCCTAGTGCCGTCTCCATCACCGCAAGGCAGCAGGGCGCCTCGCTCAGGGCAGGGGTCCCCTGCACGGCCCCCGAGGAGGCCCGGGTCCTGTCCCCCTGCACGGGTCTCGTCTCCAGGGCTCTCCGGGCAGAGCTGCAGCAGAGAGGGGCGCCCCGTGGGCCCCGGAGACACACCGGCGCCCTGAGCCCCGGGGCCTGAGGCTGGGCCTCGTTTGGAAATAGGGGCTGTTCACGTGGAATCGAGTAAGGTGAGCTCATCCTGGCAGGGACGGCCCCGATCCAACGAGCAGCGTCCACGTGAGAGGGGAGACAACAAGGAGGGCAGAGAGGGGCAGCGGCGAGCGTGCGCCCGCGAGTCCAGGGACCAAGCCCAGGGCTGCCGGGGCCCCAGGGCCGGGGGGGGGTCAGAGGCTGGCCCCGCAAGCGCCCGGGAGCTGGGGGGGGGGGGCAGAGGCTGGCCCCGCAGGCGCCCGGGAGCTGGGGGGGGCAGAGGCCGGCCCCGCAAGCGCCCGGGAGCTGGGGGGGGGGGCAGAGGCTGGCCCCGCAGGCGCCTGGGAGCTGGGGGGGGCAGAGGCCGGCCCCGCAAGCGCCCGGGAGCTGGGGGGGGCAGAGGCCGGCCCCGCAAGCGCCCGGGAGCTGGGGGGGGCAGAGGCTGGCCCCGCAAGCGCCCGGGAGCTGGGGGGGCAGAGGCTGGAGCTGGGGAAGTCAGAGGCCAGCCCCGCAAGCGCCCGGGAGCTGGGGGGGGCAGAGGCCGGCCCCGCAAGCGCCCGGGAGCTGGGGGGGGCAGAGGCTGGAGCTGGGGGAGGCAGAGGCTGGCCCCGCAAGCGCCCGGGAGCTGGGGGGGGCAGAGGCTGGCCCCGCAAGCGCCCGGGAGCTGGGGGGGGGCAGAGGCTGGAGCTGGGGGACGCAGAGGCCGGCCCCGCAAGCGCCCGGGAGCTGGGGGGGGCAGAGGCTGGAGCTGGGGGAGGCAGAGGCTGGCCCCGCAAGCGCCTGGGAGCTGGGGGGGCAGAGGCTGGAGCTGGGGGAGGCAGAGGCCAGCCCCGCAAGCGCCCGGGAGCTGGGGGGGGCAGAGGCTAGAGCTGGGGGAGGCAGAGGCCAGCCCCGCAAGCGCCCGGGAGCTGGGGGGGGCAGAGGCTGGCCCCGCAAGCGCCCGGGAGCTGGGGGGGCAGAGTCTGGAGCTGGGGAAGTCAGAGGCCAGCCCCGCAAGCGCCCGGGAGCTGGGGGGGGCAGAGGCTGGAGCTGGGGGAGGCAGAGGCTGGCCCCGCAAGCGCCCGGGAGCTGGGGGGGGGGGCAGAGGCTGGCCCCGCAAGCGCCCGGGAGCTGGGGGGGGCAGAGGCTGGAGCTGGGGGAGGCAGAGGCCGGCCCCGCAAGCGCCCGGGAGCTGGGGGGGGCAGAGGCTGGAGCTGGGGGAGGCAGAGGCCAGCCCCGCAAGCGCCCGGGAGCTGGGGGGGGCAGAGGCTGGAGCTGGGGAAGTCAGAGGCCGGCCCTGCAGGCGCCCGGGAGCTGGGGCGGGGGCAGAGGCTGGCCCCGCAAGCACCCGGGAGCTGGGGGGGGCAGAGGCTGGAGCTGGGGGGGGCAGAGGCTGGCCCCGCAAGCGCCCGGGAGCTGGGGGGGGCAGAGGCTGGAGCTGGGGGAGGCAGAGGCCAGCCCCGCAAGCGCCCGGGAGCTGGGGGGGGCAGAGGCTGGAGCTGGGGAAGTCAGAGGCCGGCCCTGCAGGCGCCCGGGAGCTGGGGCGGGGGCAGAGGCTGGCCCCGCAAGCACCCGGGAGCTGGGGGGGGCAGAGGCTGGAGCTGGGGGAGGCAGAGGCCAGCCCCGCAAGCGCCCGGGAGCTGGGGGGGGCAGAGGCTGGAGCTGGGGGAGGCAGAGGCCGGCCCCGCAAGCGCCCGGGAGCTGGGGGGGGCAGAGGCTGGAGCTGGGGGAGGCAGAGGCCAGCCCCGCAAGCGCCCGGGAGCTGGGGGGGGCAGAGGCTGGAGCTGGGGAAGTCAGAGGCCGGCCCTGCAGGCGCCCGGGAGCTGGGGCGGGGGCAGAGGCTGGCCCCGCAAGCACCCGGGAGCTGGGGGGGGCAGAGGCTGGAGCTGGGGGAGGCAGAGGCCAGCCCCGCAAGCGCCCGGGAGCTGGGGGGGGGCAGAGGCTGGAGCTGGGGGAGGCAGAGGCTGGCCCTGCAGGGGCCCCGGGGTTGGGGCAGGCAGACCCTGGGGCTGGGGGGAGGCAGGGGCTGGCCCTGCAGGTGCCCGGGAGCTGGGGGGGTGCAGAGACCCGCCCTTTAGGTGCCTGGGAGGTTGGGGGAGTCAGAGGTCAGCCCTGCAGGCGCCCAGGAGCTGAGGGGGGCAGAGGCCAGAGCTGGGGGAGGAAGAGGCTGGCCCTGCAGGCGCCCCAGAGCTGGGGAGAGGCAGGGTGCCCAGGAGCCAGGGGGCGCAGGGGCCGGCCCTGCAGGTGCCCGGGAGCTGGGGGGCACAGGGGCTGGCCCTGCAGGTGCCCGGGAGCTGGGGGGGGGCAGAGGCCAGAGCTGGGGGAGGCAGAGGCTGGCCCTGCAGGGGCCCCGGGTTTGGGGGAGGCAGACCTTGGGGCTGGGGGGAGGCAGGGGCTGGCCCTGCAGGCGCCCCAGAGCTGGGGGGAGGCAGGGTTCCCGGGAGCTGGGGGGCGCAGGGGCCGGCCTGCAGGTGCCTGGGAGCTGGGGGGGACAGAGGCCAGAGCTGGGGGTGGGGGGAGAGGCTGGCCCTACTGGGCCTGCACTGCGACCTTTGGCCTCTAGACGGGGAGGAGTGGCGTGTTTCAGGTGACCCCGGGCAACTCCCGCCGGAGGGCGAGTCCAGAAGGTGGAAGGCGCCAGCGGGCACACACATTCCACCTTGCCCCAAAGATCTGTTTCCGACTCTCTGAAGCCCCGTGAAATTCGAATGCCTCGCGGGACATTTGTTTCTCATTTCCAGGGGCTGCGCCGTCCAAACCACGCCGAGCGGCTGGCTCGTTTTCTTTCGAAATTAGGGAACTATTTTTGCTGTTGTTGTTACCGGAGGCCAGTGAGCTGGAAAGGGCCGAGTTCAAGGTCAGGTCAAGGCAGCCCGCCCTCAATCCAGGGAGGGCTCACGGCCAGCGGCGCAGCCACCCCCGCACACGGGGCGCACACCCCGCGAGCTCCCACGCAGGCGGCTGGGGAGGGACCCCGGCCCCCCGGAATGGCCTTGGCCTCCCCACCTGCGACACAGGCTGACGCCCTCCTTGGGAATCGGGGGACGCCGGGGAAGCGCTCTGCCGTGGCCGATTCCCGATGCGGCCACCTTCCCAATGACGTGCCCCGTGGGGACACTGCAGCCAGGCCCCCGCGGGTAGGTCCAGAGCTGCGGCCGGGGCAGCGCGGCCCTCCCCGGGCGTCGGCGCCCCTCGCTGTGCAAGCAGCGAGCCCCGGGGCCATGCCAGGGCCCCCCAGCCCTCTGCTTTCCATGCGGCGAGGGAAACTGAGGCTCCGTGAGGCTGGGGACCACGCTCGAGGGGGAGGCGCGGGGTGGTGGCGCTGGGTGAGGATTTGCCGGGATGTGAACCCAGCTTGGGGGGCTTCTCCGGTCACAGCGATGACTGCGCCCCTCCCTCACGGGGCCCACTACACCATCCGAGCAGAGCAGGCGCTGGACACCTCCTCCAGCCGCGGCCCTAGAACGGGGGTCAGGGAAGCACCTTGGCACGGGGTCTTCACCAGAGCCGTCCCAGCCGCTGTCGGCACGGTCCTGGAAACCAGCCAACGGCACCCCTCTCAACTGAAGGGGGCCCCTGTCCCAAGGGGTCCGCCCCCCCATCCCGTGCTGAATGAACCAGAAGGAGGGAAGGTGGCATGGAGACAAGAGTGACGCCCAGAAGGCCCACGGGCTCAGACCCCTGGAAACGAGGCGGGCCAGGCCGAGCTCCCGCACGGAGTGCTGGGCATAGAGAGCCATGGTGAGCCCTGGAAGTTTCCGGCATCTGGGCAGGCTGCCTCCGCGGGCCCAGCTTCTGCACCACAGCACCCAGCGCCGGCTCTCGGTGCCCCGGGGGGCAGGGATGGTGGACCCCTCCGGCATGGCCGGGGTTCATGCTTATGCAGCCACCTGGAGAGGGGACACCTGGCTCCCCTCTGTTAGAAGGAACGCTGCACCTGTAAGAGAACAAAAGCTCACCCGATTGTGGAGGAGAAAAGAATTGTATTAACGATTTTGCAAGAACGGGCGCCACTTGGATAAAACGGCCGGCGCCAAACAGCAAGAAACACTGACATTTACACCCCAAACCTCACACGCAGCCCCTCCCCTGCTCCCCACTGATTGGCTACGTCAGGGGTTACAGCCTATCCGAGACGTCTAACAGAGTTCCCGGTTCCGGCTCTCAGTCCCTGCTCCCGCGTTCCCTACACTCTGGAGGGTCGGGTGGTTCGGTGCCGCTTTTATTCCTGGTGTCGCTTTTCAAATTTGGCGCTGCTTTCACGATCGGCCGCCGTCCCCTCTCCCCATTGGCCATTCTCGCTCTGGCCCCGCCCCCGCCACGCCCTATTGGCCCCCCCCCATTTGGGCGCCACTTTCCAAATTCCTGGCGCCAAAGCCGCTAGAAGCCCTTTCCCTCCCTCCTGCAGTGGCAGAGCCGGCTCCACTGCCCCTTTGTGAAAATTAAACTTCACCTTTCCCACACCTTCAAAGAGAGAGCCTGTCGCGCAGGGCGCGAGTGGGCAGCCTGCGCAGGCCACGGCCCTGGCCAGCGGGGAAGGACTGGGGGGCTGGCGCCAACCCCTGGGGGAGCCTTCCTCCGAGCTCCCGGGGTTGCCGGAGTCCTTCCAGAGCCCCCTGGCCTGCGGTTCCGCCCCCCCGGACGTCGGACCTGCAGGTCCACCTGGCGCTGTCCTCGACGGCAGCTGGCCCCTCGCCCCTTCCCCAGCAGCCCCCAGGAAAGCTTGGGGCCTCAGCGTCCCCTTCCTGGCGCACCAAAGCAGACGCCCTCGATGAAGAAACGGATGAACCAGCAGGAACTGGGGCGGTGCTGGCCCACCGGGGAGGATTCTGGTGGCAGGGGGTGGTCTGGGTGGGAGGAGGTGAGCCGACGCCGCTGGAGGAAGCGCACAGGGCCGGCGAGACGCCGAGACCGTCAGTCCCAGCGCAGGTCCTGAGCAGGGCCTGGGGGCTCCCGCTAGGTGTGAGGAGCAGCGAGAAGGCGCAGAGGGGCGCGGGGGGCGTGGGCCAGGGTGGCCGCCCTCACCGGGTGCTTGCTCGGTGTGGGGGCTGCCCAGGCAGGCTGCACCTCCATTTGCCAGGGCTGCCCTGGGCCGGTGGGCTCTGACCACAGCCCACTGCTGGCCACAGTCTCGACCCAGAAGTCCCACGGCTCGGGGTGGGCCGGCGCACCGTCCAGAGCTGAAGCGCCCCGGGCCGTGCCCCGTGCCCCTGCGTCGTCGCTCTGCGTCTGTCACAGCCGCCGGCCCCCTTGGTCACGTGGCCGGGGCCCCTGGTCCAACGTGGGCGCAGCCAAACAGGGTCGGCCGAGGTCCTGTTGCCAGACGAGCCCCCACCCCGGGCTGCCGTTGGGACTCAGGCAGGGCCGGCCACCGCAAGGGGAACCGCGCTCCAGAGCCGTCCCGGGGGCTGCTGGGAGCTGTGTGCACCCCAGGACAGCGTGCTCTCAGCCATTCCTGGGGGGCCCATGGCCACAGGACCTGCGGGGGTGACTCCGGGAAGCTGGGGCCCAGGCAATCAGGGGGTTCTTTTTTTTTTTACGCTCTTTTTATTAAAGTTAATAGATCACAAAAGAACATTACATTAAAAACGTAAGAGGTTCCCACATACCCCACTCCCCATCCCCCACCCCATCAATCTTGTAAATTGTATGTTTTTGAAGATATATACATCACAAAAAAAAGTTACATTAAAAAGTATAAGAGGGCAGTCGACTTGGCCCAGTGGTTAGGGCGTCCGTCTACCACATGGGAGGTCTGCAGTTCAAGCCCTGGGCCTCCTTGACCCGTGTGGAGCTGGCCCATGCGCAGTGCTGATGCGCGCAAGGAGTGCCCTGCCACTCAGGGGTGTCCCCCGCATAGGGGAGCCCCACGCGCAAGGAGTGTGCCCCGTAAGGAGAGCCGCCCAGTGCGAAAGAAAGTGCAGCCTGCCCAGGAATGGTGCTGCACACACAGAGAAATGACACGACAAGATGACACAGCAAAAAGAAACACAGATTCCTGTGCTGCTGACAACAACAGAAGTGAACAAAGAAGACGCAGGAAATAGACACAGAGAACAGACAACTGGGGTGGGAGGGAAGGGAGAGAAATAAATGAATAAATAAATAAATCTTTAAAAAAAAAAGTATAAGAGATTCCCGTATACCCCCTATCCCCCGAGCCCACTCCCCCCACACCAACAACCTCCCCCATCATCGTGGCACACTCATCGCACTCGGTGAACACGTTCTGGAGCACTGCTGCACCACATGGATGAGAGTTTATCCTGTAGTTCACACTCTCCCCAGTCCATTCAGTGGGTTAAGGCGGGATATATAAAGTCCAGCATCTGACCTTGCAGTATCATTTAGGACAACTCCAAGTCCTGAAAACGCCCCCACATCACATCTCTTCCTCCCACTCCCTACCCCCAGCAGCCACCATGGCCACTTTCTCCACATCAATGCCACATTTTCTTCGATTACTACTCACAATAGTTCATGAATAGCATATCAGTAAGTCCACTCTGACCCATACTCTATTCCTCCATCCTGTGGACCCTGGGATGGTGATGTCCACTCCACCTCTACATCAAGAGAGTGCTCAGATTCCACATGGATGCTGGATGCAATCCTCCTGCTTTCAGTTGCAGGCACCCTTGGCTCCCTGGTGTGGTGGTTGACCTTCTTCACCTCCCTGTTAGCTGGCCGGGGCAAGTCCAATGAACCAGAGAGTAGGAGCTGAAGTCTGCTGAGGCTCAGGTCCCCGCTGGCACATGAGCAGTCCAGAGATTCAAGTCAGGGTGGGTCTTGATCCAATTCCTGGAGCCCTTTAATGGAGAATGGAATCCAGACAGGGAGAGAGCCCACAAGCAGCCTGAAGCTGAGCACAGCGGAGCGGCCAGGGCACGCCACCACGTCCCCACCACGGACTAGCCAAGGACCGAGGATCGCTGCAGCTGGCCCCAGAACACCCCAGCCTTTGGGGAGAAAGCATTGCCTTGACAATGCCGTGTTTAGGCTTTTTCCCAGCCTCAGACCATGAGTGAATAAACCCACATTGTTTAACCCGGCACATGTCATGGCATTTGCTCAAGCAGCCAGGAAGCTAAGACGGGGAGCCCACCAGCTGAGCCCCGACTCCTGGCTGCTTCCCACGCGAGTCCCACTCCCTGCACACTTGCAGCCCTGGGGCATGCAGGGCTCACTTGGGAAGCCTGCCCTGTGATCCAAGGAGGGGTGCTGCACCCACATCACAGAGCGGGGGGGCACCTGGCACAGGTGGGCGACCGTCAAGAGGAAGAGGGGGACGCATGATGCTGAAAGGGGCAAAAAGACCACAGCTCGACCCCCTGCCGGGGAGTCCCAGGCACAAGGAGGGGCTCAAGCCCTTGGGGCCGTGCCCTTGGGCAGGTTGCGCCACCCGGGCCTCACCTGCAGGGCCAGGTGTCCTGTGGTGGCTGCACCCAGGGGCCTCAGACGACCGGCAGTTCTGGGCAGGGCTCAGATTCGGGTGCGGCAGGGCCGCCCTCCCTCTGGAGCCGCTGGGGAGGGTCCTTCCGGCCTCTCTCCACTGCTCTCCTTGGCGTCGCCCCTGTGCCCGCCTCTGGCGCCCCTTCTGTCTCTTCTAAGGACGCTTGTGGCTGGACTTCGGGACCACCCTGGGAAGCCAGGACGGTCTCCTCATCTCTCCTTAACTCGACTGCACCTGCAAAGACCCCTGTCCAGATGAGGTCCCACCTGTAGGGCTGAGTGCGCCCTCTGTAAGGCGCGAGTGAGCCGTGGACGTGGGCTCCTGGGCTCTGGCTGGCGAGGACTCGCGCCCCACGGCGCCGAGACAGGTCCCTGCTCTGAGAAGGAAGCCTGTCTCATCTGCGGGGCAGGACTAAGACCCCCGTCGGGAGCCGAGGACACCTGGCAGGGGCTTGTCCAGCCTAGCAGGGCCCAGGCAGGGGTCTCAAATGCCACCCGCCATCGGTGCCTCCAACAGGAGGGCCAGACAGGGGCTCGAGCCGGCAGAGTCACCTCCAATTCATTGATGCGGGAGCGGAGGCTCGAGGGGAGAGGCAGGTGGGAACCAGCGGAGGGGAAGGGCCTTCGCCACCCGGGCTCTCACCCCAGCCCCACCGGGACCCACCTGTCCCTTCTGCATCCTCCCTGCCGGCTGCCCCTGCTCAGCCCCTGAGTCCTCCCCCAGCCTGAGTCCTCCCCCAACCCCGAGTCCCCCCAGCCCGAGTCCTCCCCCAGCCCCCAAGTCCTCCCCGAGCCCTGAGTCTCCCTAGCCCCAAGTCCCCCACCCCGAGTCCTCCCCCACCCTGAATTCCCCCAGCTTGAGTCCCCCCAGCCTGAGTCCCCCCAGCCCGAGTCCCCCCAGCCCCTGAGTCCTCCCCCAGCCCTGAGTCCCCCCAGCCCTGAGTCCCCCCAGCCCCTGAATCTTCCCCATCCTGAGTCCTCCCCATCCCCCACATCCTCCCCCAGCCGCTGATTCCTTCTCCAGCCCTGAGCCCTCTCCCAGCTTGAGTCCTCCCCCATCCCGAGTCCTCCCCCAGCCCTGAGTCCCCCGGCCTGAGTCCTCCCCCAGCCCCTGAGTCCTCCCCCAGCCCCTGCATCCTCCCCCGGCCCTGAGTCCCCCCCAGCCCCTGAGATCCCCAGCCTGAGTCCTCCTCCAGCTCTGAGTCCCCCAAGCCCTAAGTCCTCCTCCAGCCCTGAGCCCTCCCCCAGCCCTGAGCCCTCCCCCAGCCTGAGTCCTCCCCCAGCCCTGAATCCCCCAGCCTCAGTCCTCCCCACCCCCTGAGTCCTCCCCCAGCCCTGAGACCCCCCAGCCCTGAGTCCTCCCCCCATCCAGAGTCCTCCCCCAGCCCCTGCCTCCCCGTCCCCGTCACTGCAGCCCCCACCCTGGTCTGGACGGCACCAGGACGAGCTTCCTGGGCACTGAGATGTGCTCATGAAATAAGAAAGCAAATCACCGAAATGCCATCTTATTTTCTCTCTAAAAACAGAACAGCGGGCAGGCGGTTTCCCTGCCCCCGCCGATTCCGCTGTCCAGACCGATTTATCAAAACTCATCTGCAGGATTACCCTAATTGCATTACCCAAGATTTAAGATTTCATAGAAAAATTTAAGAATCCGAAGCCCTTTCAATCTGCCAGGGGCCTGGCTGCCTGGGGGAGGTGGGCGTGCGCGCTGCCCGCGCGTGGGCGTGGGGCGGGGGCCTGCGGTGCCCGTGAGCCGGCGCCGGCGCTAGTCAGAAGCCAGGGCCCCGAGAGGGCCGGCCCCCCGCCTGGCCACACACCTGGGCCGCACACCTGGAGCAGATCCCATCCCAGTCCTTCTGACTCGCCGTCGCAGCCTGCATCCCGGGCAGCTCTTCGGTCAGCCCTGTCTCCAGCAGCCGGTGGCAAGTGGGGGCCACGGGCAGCCCGGGAGGCGGCCGGGAGCCAACACGGGGCCCTGTAATCAGCCTGGGAAATAACTACGCACACCCTGCAGCGGGGCCTGGTGGAGGCCAATTCAGTCTAGATGGCGGGTCCCTGCCCCGTGGGTGAGCGGAGCAGCACGGTGGGAAGGTGACTGCCTCTCTGGGAGGCCGCCTCTGGGTGTCCAGGGTGGGCAGGGCCTGGTCGTGACCCGCAATGCACCTGTTTCCCTCCTCCCCCACCTGCCAGGAGGCTGGCCCCTCCCTGTCCCAGTGCATGAGTGTCAACGCCCGGGGTTGTGGTTGCCACTCGCCCCTCTGCCCACCCTACCAGCTCCCCTCCCTCACCTCTATGACGTGGCCAACAATTCTCGGTCCCCAGGCGCCTGCCCTTCCTGCCTCAGCCAGAGTCCCCTTGTCCATGTGGAGCACTTCTCATCTCCTGCCCACCCTGCTCTAGGTCCCTCGTAGCACAAAGCAGCATTGCTGGGGCACAGCCTTGCTACCTAGACTGTGAGTGGCCAACTGGTCAAGAGTAGGGTGCCCCACCCCATAAGCCAAATGACGGCAAGGGCCACGACCATCCTACTGTCCCATCACCCCTGGCCAGTGCCAGGCACAGGCAGGGCCTCGCCACGTCCTTGCCGGATAAATTTCCACAGAAGGAAACTTGAAGGCATGGATGGCCGTGGCTTAAATGTGTGTGGCTCCCTCCTTGAGAAGTTCCAGTCCCCGGTCTAGTATTCGAAGAGGACTGGGAGCCCCCACCCAACAGCTGATTCCAACAGTGAGACCTTAATATCCACTCCGCTCCACAAGGAGCAGAGAGGGCGGCTTCCGAGAAGACTGCGTGTCCATCGCAGCCCTCGAGGCATGTGGCTTAATGACCAGCTCTCCCGCTTCGGTCTTTGAGTTTAGTTTTAACATGTGGATCATGTAAGTATGAGCAGCCTGAAAGCAGGTCTGAGATCAAGTACATGGGTGCTCAAAAAATTCTACATAGATGAATGGGTAGGTGGCTGTGTGTGTCGGGGGGTGACTGGATGGATGGATGCGTGGATGGGTGGGTGGGTGGGTAAATGGGTGGGTGACTGGATGGGTGGGTGGATGGATGGATGGGTGGGTGGGTGGGTAGATCAATGGGTTGATAGATGGATAGGTAGATGGATGGATGGGTAGGTGGGTGGTGGGTAGGTGGATGGGTGGATGGGTGAGTGGGTATGTGGATGGATGGATGGGTGGGTGGGTAGATGGATGGGTGAGTGGATGAGTGGGTGGATGGGTGGTGGGTGGGTACGTGAATGGATGGATGGGTGGGTGGGTGGGTAGATGGATGGGCTGATGGATAGATGGGTGGTTGGGTCAGGGGTGGGTGAGGAGATGGCTAGATGTATAGATAGAATGATGGGTAGATGGCTAGTTGGATGGATGGGTATGTGGGTGGGTAGATCAATGGGTTAGTGGACGGGTATATGAGTGGGTGAGTCATGGGTGGGTGACTGGGTAGTTAGATGGATGAATGGGTTGGTGGGTGGATGGGTCTGTGGGTGGTTGGGTGGGTGTGTAGGTAGAATGATGGGTGGGTAGTTGGATGGATGGGTAAGTGGGTGGGTGTGTGGGTGGGTGGGTCATGGGTGGGTGACTGGGTAGTTAGATGGATGAATGGGTTGGTGGGTGGGCGGGTGGATGGGTCTGTGGGTGGTTGGGTGGGTGTGTAGGTAGAATGATGGGTGGGTAGTTGGATGGATGGGTAGGTGGGTGGGTAGATCAATGGGTTGGGGATGGGTGTGTGAGTGGGTGGGTCATGGATGGGTGGGTAGATGGGTCTGTGGGTGGCTGGGCAGGTGTGTGGGTAGAATGACAGGTGGCTGGGTAGGTAGGGAAAGGTAATAACTTAAACAACCTTTAATCTTCTGCACAACAGGCTGAAGCCTGAGGAAGCTGTGCAGCCTCAAAGCAGGGGAGGCTTGTAGACCTGGGCGCCGCGAGCACACGAGCAGAGGAGGGACATGGAGCTCCAAACCACCTTCTGTGCCGAGCACGGGGGCAAGAGGGGTGGCCGTGCGCCCTGGCAGGGAGCTCCTGACGCGGTGCTGGCCCTCTGCCGGCGTCCAGTCTGCAGCGCCCCGCCTCTTTGCTCAGAAACGTCTAGAAGGTCCCTCCTGGGCTGGGTTTGAGACCCTGGGCTCAGAGGCTCGAGGGGACCACCCACAGCACCCTGAACCGACAGGGCACAGGGGGTAACGAGTTCCACGCTGGGACGCTCCCGTGGGCCACCCACGTGGGCGACAGAAGTGGGGCCGAGGTGGGCCTGGGCGGGCTGTCATGGGGCCCCCACCCCAGGAGAGCCCCGTCATCCTCAAGCCCTGCAAGCTGGCTCTTCCACCCCCCACAGGACAGATGGGCAGGGACCGGCATCCCCACGGAGAGGGGGAAACTGAGGCCCATAGGGAAAACACTGGACCCGTCCCTGCATCAGCATCAGAGGCCAGGCACAGGTGTGCATCTCGGCAATGATCTCAGGAAGAGGGGGCTTCTGGGGGCCCACTCCCCCACTGCCAGCCCTGGCTCTGTTTCGGGAGCAGGGAGGGGGAGGTACATGAGCCCCGGCCCCTCGGAGCACTGGCGCGTGGGACGAGGTGGGGTTCCCTCCAGCTCCCCAAGGGCTGACTGACTTGAGGGGGGCGGGTCCAGGGCATGTGTGGTAGACAGGGCAGGGGCCCGGGGGCGAGGGAAGCAAGAACGGTGCATGCGCATGTGCTGGCCTCCCTCTTCCCCGCCCGGGACCCTGAGCCCTGGCTGATGCCCGGCCCAGCTCAAGCCCTCTGGGCACCCCTTGCCCACCAGGCACCCGACTGCAGAGTTCTCCCGTGCGTGGTCTCCCAGGCCAAGCGCCGAAACCACCCTGGACAGGCTGCAAGCCTGCCAGGCTGACCTCCCACCCCACGTGCCTCCCCATCAGCCCCACCCAGGGCCCTGGGGCCCCCCCAGGGTCCCAGGAAACAGCTCCTCTCCTCCTTTGCACAGGGTGAGCCGTGCTCCCACCCCAAGCCCCCAGCCTCTCCTGGAAGCCTTCCACGGACAGGTCTAGTGTTTGCCCCCAGCCCCGTAGTAGCTACCAGGTGCCTGTGGGCAAAGTGACTGCCCAGGGGGCGTGGGGACGAGACCCCAGAAAGCCTTGTGGGGCAGGCAGGGGGCAGGGGGGGCGGAGAGGGCTGCTGGAGCCTCGCCGGCCGGCCCTCTGCCTCCTTCGGCCTGGGACCCCGGCCGGCTGGGATTGGGGAGGGGTGGGGTGTGTCTCCACCTGCCCGCCCACTGGATCAGGGAACTGGCTTCTATCCGCCCCGATCAGGAAGCTTGCATGACTCCCAGGTGCCCGGGGAAATGTCTCCAGGCGGGAGGGTGGGTTTCCCACGTGGGACGCACTGGGGAAATGCACGTTCCCAGGGCCCTGGCCAGGACTTCTGAGCCAGGGGAGCCTGACACCCACTGGCCGCCGCAGGGCCTGGCTCCAGCTGCCCGCCCGCCTCGGCCTCTATGTGGTTGGCAGAAAACGGCCCTTAGGGGTCCCTGTCCTGACCCCCGGCTGTGGCCAGGGGACGGCCCGCGGCAAGGGGCGCTGCGGATGGGCGCGAGATCGCTCATCTACCCAAGACGGGGGTTAACGGGGGGGCCAGAGGAGGCTCAGCGTCCTTGCTAGGGAAAGGACGGCGGGACCGAGCTCCAGCGCGGAGGTGACCGGAGCAGGACAGCCGCTGCCGGCTTTGAAGAAGGGGGGGGCCACGTGCTCGGCCGGTGGGCATCCTCCAGGAGGGGAAGGGGCTCTCCCTGGAGCCCACCGCCGCTTGGATGTAGCCCAGGGAGACCCATTCCGGACCTCCGACCCGCCGACGGCGAGAGAGCAGATGCACGCCGCTCCCGCCCCGCGCGGGGGCCCCGGGCCTGTCACCCGCCGGCGCCCCCGTCCTTCCCTCCCAGGCTGAGCGCCCTTGCTCCTGCGCCCACGTCCCGCCCCTCTCGGGCCTCCGTCCTCGCCGTTGCCTGGGCCTGGAAAGCCTGGATTCTGCGGGGCAGGTTCCACCTCGGGGCTCCGCCCCGGGCTCCGCCGCTGACCCGGGGCTCCCGTCCCCTCCCTGCCCTGCTCCCGGGGGGAGGTGTCCAGCCGCGCCCCACGCCGACCACCCCCGGGACGGAGGGCGCCTGCCAATCAGAGCCCTTGACCAGGGAGCCTGGAGCGGGGGACGCGGTGGCGTGGAAGCGTGGGCACCCCAGAAGAGCAGGTGCGGGGGCCGAGCCAACCTGGGGGGTGGGCTACCAGAAGGAGGGCCTTTAAGAGGCTGCTCAGGAAGGCACGGCCAGGGTGGGGGGAATCCTTTTACTTGAGTCTTTCATAAGAGAATGATTCAGACCCCAAAAATAATAAAAGCCCCAAGGGAGCGGATGTGGCTCAAGCAGTTGAGCACCTGCTTCCCATATGGGAGGTCCCAGGTTCGGTCTCTACTGCCTCCTAAAAAAAAAAAAAAAATGACGTCAGGGGAGCTGATGTGGCTCAGTGGTTGAGTGCCGGCTTCCCATATATGAGGTCCGGATTCAATCCCCAGCCCTGGTACCTCGAAACAAAGAAAAAAGGAAAAAGATGTGAGGTGGGGCGTTTTTGGGACTTGGAGTTGTCCTAAATGATACTGCAGGGACAGATGTTGGACTTTATATATCCTGCCTTAACCCACTGAATGGACTGAGGAAGAGTGTGAACTACAATGTAAACCATAATCCATGCAGCGCAGCAGTGCTCCAGAATGCGTTCACCTGATGCAATGACTGTGCCGCAATGATGGGGGAGGCTGTTGATGTGGGAGGAGTGGGGGGGGTATGTGGGAACCTCTTATATTTTTTAATGTAACATTTTTTGTGATCTATGTATCTTTTTAAATAAAAAGACAATTAAAAAATAAATTAAAAAAAAAAGAAAAAAAAGGCGTGGGAGCAAGAAGCTGGAAGCTATGAAACCCAGAAGAGAAGGGCCGGGCTGCAGGTGCCACCACATGCCGGCCATGTGGCCGAGGGGCCGGGGATGGCCGGCAGCCCGTCTTCAGGAAGCAGGCATGGTGTCCACGAGGCCTCGATTTGGACATTTTCACGCCCTCAGAGCTGTAAGCTTGTAAGCTACTAAGTTCCCTTTGCTAACAGCCAGCCCGTTTTGTGGTATCTGCTCTGAGCTTCCCAGCAAACCAGAACAGGGGAGAAAAAGCAAAAGCCATTCAACCTTGCCCTGGGGCTGGAAACTGGGAGTGTGACTTGAGAGCTTGGGCAGCCACGTTCTACCTGCCACGTGGACTGGGAAGGAGCTGGCCGGGGTGCTGGGAAAAGAGGAAGAAGCCTGAGCCCAGAGGGCCCGAGGGGCAGGTGGAGCAAGCCCTTCTGGGGTCCCGCCCTGCTCCCAGCCTTGGGTTTGGGGCATCACCCCTTCCCCCTCCAGCTTCTGTTACTTACCACCAAAGCCCCAGGATGCAGTACCGGGCCGTCACGTCCCCCTTTGCCCACAGCAGGCATGACTAATCGACCCCAGCAGACATCACTATTCGACCATGGGCCAGCCCCTTCTCTGCGGCACCTCCAGGCAGCCACCTGGAATCACTCGCAGAGGCTGGGACCTGAGGCCCATTTGCTCCGGGACCCAGCCCATACTGAGGGTGCGCGTGGGAGGCTGAGGCCAAGAGACGACCAGCGCAATGTGCCAGGGTCACAAATGGCCGCAGTGGCTGGGAGAACCCAGACCCCCAGGGCCTGGGCCCGAGTCTCCACCCGCAGGAGAGAAATCAAAGGGCAGCCACGGGATTGGAGCGCAAGGACACCCCACGCACCTCAGGGCCCGGCCAGCACCTTCCCTCCTCCGTCCCCACACGCCAAATCCTCCCGGAGCGCCCCGTGGCCTGTGGACGCACCTCCGCTGACTGAGAAGCAGCTCTCTGATGGAACTAGGGCTTTATTGTCCCCAGAGGACAAAGCGTGAAGCCAACACAAACGCCTCCTCACTGATAACCAGCCGTGAGCAAATACCCACTTTGTCGGACCATTTGAGCTTTTGACCTTCACACGGCCGGCGGCACTTGGACACCAGGTGGCCGGGGAAGATGCCCAGGACAGTGCCAGCCATCGGGACACACTGTGCTGTGTGCCCTCAAGGTCCCCCATCCACCTGGGGGCACGGAGCTGGGGCCCACCCATCCCACTGCGTCACTGACTTCAGATTCTAGTCCCAAAAGCCGAGTCCAGCGCTGGGGCTAAGGGGGCTTGGGGGCAGGGGACATGCTCCCGCCCTGGTGGGGGACCTTCTAGGAGGGGTCGACACAAGGGAACGAGTAAGGAAGGATGACAAGATCTTCTGAGTAGGTGTGATAAAGCATGGTGGGAGCCTGGAGGAGCCTGGGGAGCCACAGAGGGAGGTGATTTGAGGTGGGTTTTGAAGGATGTGTAGGAGTTCAACACAAGGAAGAGAGAGGAAAACCCAGGCCTCAGGGGCAAGCTGTGTAAAGGCTGGAGGCAGAGTTGGTTCTGGGTCTGATGAGAGGGTGTATCTGGGAGGCTGGGACCTGGGGTGCCTGAGAGGGGCTTGCAGAGGGGGTCCCACAGGAGCTGGCCGGGCCGCCTCCCAGAGCCCACCTCCCAGAGCCCGCCTCGAATCCGCTCGCAAGGCGGTCACGGAACACAGTCGCCGGTTCCAGGCATGTTCCTCCGGATGAGGCACAAGATGCCGGCTCGCCACGTTACCATGGCGACCTGCAGAGCCGCTCAGAGCATCCGAGCGCGCGACAGCAGGTGTGAGAGAGGAGGGCTCGGGGCGGGCGCTGTGGGAGGGGGAGGCAGGCAAAGCCCGGGGCTCCGGCAGGCAGGTTGCCTGGCAACGCCAGCCCACCCAGGAGCGGGCCCCACCGTGCAGCCGGGGCCCAAGGCCCAATGGCTGGACACGGGCCCCGGGAAGGGGTCGTGCCGGGGGACCCAAAGGCGTAAGATGCCCAGGGTCAGGCCCATGCCCCGGAAGCTCCCTGGAGGGTCGTCGGCGCGCAGAGCACTCGAGGGGGACGGAGTTTGGGCGACAGACGGGAGCAGGGCGGCGACCCTCCAGAGCGGCGCGCTCCGTGGACAGGAAGCGGGCGAGAGGCCCGGGGGCATGGGGCCGAGGCCTTCGAGGGTCCCGGCTGCTCGCAGGGCACGCCCGCCCCCACCCAGAACCAGACGGGTCCCGGGGGGGTGGGCAGGGCTCAGCACCTGCGGCCTTCTTGGTCACTGGCGCCGCGTCCTCATTTCCAAGCCAGGCAGTCTGACCCGCGCCAGCTGATCGGGCAGGCAACGGGACCCCCGAGGGGAGGCTGGGGGGCGGACGTCACCGACGGCGGCCGCGCGCCCCTCCCACACGTCATCTCGTCTGCAGCTTTTCCTGCAGCGTCTCGAGCGGTCGCGAGGCTTCTTCCCTTTTTAACACACTCCCATCAGTGCCTCGCACACGTGCGTGCACACACGAGCTCCGCTCCGGGTCCTTCCCTGCCCCTCCGTCGTTCCTTGTTTGTGTCTGTCTGTCCGTCTCTCTCCCTCCCTGGCCGTTTCCCAGGTCGTGGCTAATGGCAGGAACAACCGAGCCCCTGTCCAGCAGCCCAGGCCTGGAGGCCGCGTGCGCCGTGGGCCATCTGGGGGTGTGACTGTGCATGCATACGGGTGCGCAGGGGCACACGCGCTCCTGCACGCGTGTGGGCGTGTGCACACGTACCCTGTGTGCGTGTGTGTGCTCATGTGCTCGCTTTGGGTGCAGTTGTGCTGTGCGTGTGCACCTGAGTGTGTTTAAGGGTGTGGATGCCCACGTGTGCACATGCACGTGTGTTGTGCAGGCTGACGTGTACGTGTGCTGCGTGTGGCGTGTGTGTGCACGTGTGCAAGGGGAGCTGGAGCGCAGGGGCTGGAGGGTGACTGGGCTTGGCTGGGGCATGTGTGGCCGAGCGCGAGGACGCGGGCAGGGCAGCTTGGGCATCTGCCAGTTCCACCAGCCGGTTGTCCTCCGGGGAGAGGCCGTCTCTCCACGTTACCATGGAGACACACCCAACGGAGGAGTGGTCAGCGCAGCACTGAGAGGCGGGGCCTCGGTGAATGCCCGGGGTCAAGGTGGCTGGGGGTGCAGGGAGCAGAGGGGCCGTGTGCTGGGGACACACTGTGGGTGGACAGATGAGGAGGAGGAGGGGAGTGGTCAGGGAGGGGGAGAAGCAGGAGGGCAGCCGGCCGGGGGAGGAGCCCGCGGACCGCGGCGTGGCCGTCGGGCCCGGGCCCCTGAGCCCCGAGGGCCAGGCAGGGAGGCAGGAGGGGGCCTGGGCCTGCAGGCTCGGCCGAGGCGCGGGTGCGCGGACCAGCGCACGCTCAGGGGAGCCGCCGCAGCACGCGGCCAGGCGCCTGGACGGGAAGGCGCAGGAGGGCCGGCGCCGGAGCCCCCGCTGCTGGGGACGCTGCGCGCAGGGGAGCGCCGCCACTGCCAGTGTCCTTCACCGCCCACCCAAGCCACGGGAGCGCGCCTGCCCCTTCCGGGCCCTCCGCCTGTGCGAGGGGGCGGACGCGCTCGAGGCACGCTGAACTTGGAAAGGCTCCCGCGCAGCCCCTTGGTCTCCCGGGGCGCCCGCTGGCTGAGCGTGCGCTCTCAGCCCCACTCTACCCCGCACCCCGCCGCGCTCTAACTGTCCTGTTATTTGGGCCATAGATGATCTGGTCGCCCTTTTCTGAAGGGCATAATTTCCGTGAACAGAAAAATGCCTTTGGCGGAGAAGCCACTTCCAGGGACCCCAGCACGTGGCGCAGGCTGAGGAAGCGGCCCTGGAGCGGCACCGGGGACGCAGGTTCGCCATAAAAGGTTCGCGTTTCACCCGCTCCCAGGAAAGGAACCTTGGTGCCCGCCTGCCCTGGGACACAGCACCACAGGCGCGGCAGGCGCGTCGTAGTTCCCCCCACGTCGGGGCACACGACGGGGACGCTTGGGCACTGTTGGAGAGTAGTGCTTCCAATTATGCCCCCACAATATTTTCAGTGCGTCTTTGACCAAACTGTGCATCCGCCGTGTCCTTGAAAGGACGGACAAGGGTGGGCTGGCCCCTCACCTGGCCTGAGCTCGGCCATCAGCAGCCCCCCACCGGGACAAGCCCCGGGCCTGCTGTCCCTCAGGCCCCCTCGCCCCTCTCAAAGGCAGCAGGCCTTCCGCCTTCTCCCGGCCTCCTCCTGCTGCCGGGCTGGAGTTTAGAAGTTTCCCCAGCTGCGGGCCACACGCTCGGCCACGCTTAGCCCTTTCCTGCTGCCCCCCACCTGCCACTTCTCCCAGCCCAGCCTCCGGCCGATTTGCCTCCAAGCCCCCTCTATTAGTCAGCCAAAAGGGGCGCTGATGCAAAATACCAGAAACTGGTTGGTTGTTATAAAGGGCATTTATCTGGGGTAGGAGCTTACAGATACCAGGCCATAAAGCACAAGTTACTTCCCTCACCAAAGTCTATTTGGAGCAAGATGGCTGCCGATGTCTGCGAGGGCTCAGGCTTCCTGGGTTCCTACGTTCCTGGGGCTGGCTGTCCTCTGGGTTCAAGGTCCCTCTCTTCCTGGGGCTGGCTTCTCTTTCCTCTGGGTGCTGCCTTCCCAGGGCTCCAGCTTAAGGCTTCAGCATCAAACTCCAACATCAAAACTCCAACATCAAAAGCCCTCAACTCTGTTCTTCGCCATGCCTTTTATCTGTGATTCCCACCCACCAAGGGGCAGGGACTCAACGCCCTAATGATGTAGCCCAATTAAAGTCCTAATCATAACTCAATCATGCCCAGGTACAGATCAGATTACAAGCATAATCCAATACTTCTTTTTGGAATTCATCAGTAATATCAAACTGCTACACTCCACCGTCTGAATTCCAAAAAGTTATTACAATATTCAAAAAAAGCCTTAAATCAGTTACAATGCAAGTACTAAATCATATCATAATCAATTTAAAGAAATAATTTGTCTTGGGGCAAAGCCCCATCTGCTACCTCTGAAACTTACAAAACAATTTATCTGCTTCCAATACACAAATGGACAAAGAATAAACATTTTCATTGATAAGGAGCAATTGGGAGGGAAACCTGAGTCACAGTTTCTCTGCAGTTCAGCTAACCTGCAGGGCATCCTCATTCGATTTCAAAGTCTGGGAGTCATTCTTAGGATGATGGTTTCTTTCCTTGGGGCGATTTGGGGACCCGCCCTTTCCACAGTCTTGCCCAACGGCCGTTTTCTTGGTTCCACCCTCATGAGCATCTGGTGTGGACCAAGCTCCAGAACTCTCCCTCCAAGAGTGTTGGTGTGATTGCCACAGCGCCCCCAGTCTTTGGGTTAGTCTTAACTCCCCTAGCACAGTGACGTGAAGGCAACATGCCCCTAACCTTTGGCATACAGGCTCAACCCCCTCAGAGCAACGGGCTGACCCCCTGGCCTTCCCTACTCCACGGGGGACAGGTCTATGCCACTCAGACCTGTGGGCGCTGACCTTAACCGCCCTAGTCCTTGGGGAATGTGCTCCCCCCTCTCTGCACCCTGGGGTGGCAAAACTCTCCCAGAACATCGGGTGGGAACATCCACCCTCTTCAACTGCTGGGCAAACTCTCCCTTTGCACACAGGGGTGGGGTTCCTCTCTTGGCCCAAGGTGATGTCTTAATTCCAGATCTCAGCTTCCGTGGTTTTCCTCTTGAAGTCGTTTCCCCTTTGATCCCGCCTTTCCATGTCCTTTTATT
Source organism: Dasypus novemcinctus (assembly GCF_030445035.2). Lineage (NCBI taxonomy): Eukaryota > Metazoa > Chordata > Mammalia > Cingulata > Dasypodidae > Dasypus > Dasypus novemcinctus. The sequence goes on from NC_080673.1 coordinate 205,561,607, forward strand.
CCAGGCTGACAGTAATTTTGTTCATACAGCTCTCAAAAAGCTTGTTGGTTTGGCATGCAGGAAGCAGGGGTCCAAGCCATCAGACAGTAAGACTTTCCACAAGTCTCCCGACATAACTGCATCTTCAATCCTGATTTACAAGTTCCAAGTTTAGTTAAGTTCTCCAGTGGGGCACTTTCATCTGGGAGCTTGATCTCCAGAGGCTTGGAATTTCCAGAATCAGTTTCTGTTTTCTTTGTGCCCGACAGTTCCATCCTCAGCATATCTCTCTCATCTAACATTTTGCTATAACTGCAAGCAGAAGCCAAGTTGCATTCTCTGGGTTTACTTTGGAAATTTCTTCAGCTAAATGCCCAGGCTTGCTATTTTCAAGTTCTGCCTTCCATAAAGCACCAGGAGTTAATCTTGTTAAATTCTCTGCAACTTTAAAACGTGGATCGCCTTTCCTCCAGTTTCCAATAATAGTTTCATCATTTACTTCTAAGGCATCATAAAAAGTCTCTCTAGCGTCCATATTGCTATCAACAGTCTCTTAAAAGCAATCTAGGCCTTTTCCATCAAGCATTTCACAATTCTCCAAACAACACCCCTTACCCATTTATAAAACCATTCCAGCATTTCGGTAATTGCAAAAGCACTTCCCCACTCCTCAGTACCAAATTCTGTATTATTCAGCCAAAGGGGCGCTGATGCAAAGTACCAGAAACTGGTTGGTTTTTATAAAGGGCATTTATGTGGGGTAGGAGCTTACAGATACCAGGTCATAAAGCATAAGTTACTTCCCTCACCAGAGTCTACTTGGAACAAGATGGCTGCCGATGTCTGGAGGGCTCAGGCTTCCTGAGTTTCTACGTTCCTGGGGCTTGCTTCTTCCTGGGTTCAAGGTTCCTCCCTTCCTGGGGCTGGCTTCTCTTTCCTCTGTGTGCTGACTTCCCAGGGCTCCAGCTTAGTCTTCAGCATCAAACTCCAACATCAAAAACCCTCAACTCTGTCCTCTGCCATGCCTTTTATCTGAGAGTCCCCACCCACCAAGGGATGGGGACTCAACGCCCTAATGACATGGCCCAATCAAAGCTCTAATCCTAACTCAATCATGCCCAGGTATAGATCAGATTACAAGCATAGTCCAATATTTCTTTTTGGAATTCATCAATTATATCAAATTGCTACACCCCCCTCACCCTCTACTCTGTGGCCAGAGGAATCTCTGCAAAGCACGGATTTGACCCGGCGTCCCTGCCAGCCCCCTGCAGGTGCCCCGTGGCCTTCACGGTGACTCTGGAGCTCCCTGCCCAGAGCGCAGGGCCCTACACCTGCTCGTGGTCCACGTGCCGGGCGCTTATGCCTCTGGAACTTCAAGCTGCCGTCCCCGCTGCCCTTCCACCTCTTTCCCAGGCTCACTCTCCTGCTAGCTCTGACTCAGCCAGAGGGACACCTCCTCCAGGAAGCCTTTAGTGGCTCTCCCCCTTCCCCCCCAACTGTGCCTGCAAAACCCCGGTGCCATCACTGCCTGTTGTTAACGTGTCTGCTTCCTCACCTGTGAGCTTCCCAAGGTCAAAGTTCCCAGCACCCAGCCCAAGTCCAGCAAACAGCAGGCACTCAGGAGTTGAGCACTGAGGGATGGATGCATGGACAGACAGATGGATGGATGGGTGGGTGGGTGGATGGTTGTGTATGTGGGGGAGTGGATGGGTGGGCATGGGGGGTTTGGGGGTAGATGAATGGATGTGTGGGTGGGTGGATGGGTGGGAGGGTGGGTGGACTGATGGATGTGTGGGTGGATGGATGGGTGGGTGGGTGGATGTGTATGTGGGGGGGTGGATGGGTGGGAGTAGGAGGTTTGGGGGTGGATGGATGGATGGGTGGGTGGATGTGTATGTGGAGGGGTGGATGGGTGGGAGTAGGGGGTTTGGGGGTGGATGGGTGGGTGGGTGGATGTGTATGTGGGGGGGTGGATGGGTGGGAATGGGGGGTTTGGGGGTAGATGGATGGATGTGTGGGTGGGTGGATGGGGGTGGGTGGATGTGTATGTGGGGGGGTGGATGGGTGGGAGTAGGGGGTTTGGGGGTGGATGGGTGGATGGATGGATGGGTGGGTGGATGGATGTGTATGTGGGGGGGTGGATGGGTGGGAATGGGGGGTTTGGGGGTAGATGGATGGATGTGTGGGTGGGTGGATGTGTATGTGGGGGGGGTGGATGTGTGGGAATGGGGGTTGGGGGTGGATGGATGGATGTGTGGGTGGGTGGATGGGTGGATGTGTGGGTGGGTGGATGTGTATGTGGGGGGGTGGATGGGTGGGAGTAAGGGGTTTGGGGGTGGATGGGTGGATGGGTGGGTGGGTGGATGTGTATGTGGGGGGTGGATGGGTAGGAGTAGGGGGTTTGGGGGTGGATGGATGGGTGGGTGGATGGATGGGTGGGTGGATGGGTGGGTGGGTGGGTGATGGATGTGTATGTGGGGGGTGGATGGGTGGGAATGGGGGTTGGGGGTGGATGGATGGGTGGAGGAGGAGAAGGATGGCTGCTTGGATGCGCGGATGGTGAGGATGAGTGGGTGGATTGGAATTTGGGTGGGGGGAGTGCGGGGGTGTTTGGCTGTGTGGATGGGAGGATAGATGCTTCTCCCTGCCAATGTATCAGCCCACTCAGGGCATCTTGCCCACGGAGGAGGGTGAGCACGGGGTTGTCACCGCCGTTTCACAGATGGAGAAACCAAGACTCACAGTGGGAGGAGGGGGGAGTGGCGTCCCCGGGCTCGTGGCTGGGACACAGAGGGCGGGTGGGAGCAGGGTCCCCTGAGGCAGGCAGCCAGAGGAGGAAACCGAGGCCCAGGCGGAGCAGGACGGAGCCGCTCCACCCCCCGGCCAGCCAGGCCCTCTCCTGCGCGGGCCGCGTGGCCTCTGCGCGCCTTCCGCCGCTGGGCCGGGCCTCTCCGGCCGCGCTCCCCTGAGGGGGCTCCCGTGGGCCCTTTCCTCCTTGCACACCCGGCTGGGGTCCACCTCTAGGTGTGTTCCGCCCCTGGCCGGGACCGCTTCCTGACACCGGCTGATTCAATTTAAGCTTCCTGCTGGCTCAGCAGGTTTGCAAACCACGGCTTTCTTCAATTTCTTTTGAAAAAAAAAGAAAAGAAAAGAAAAGAAAGAAAGGGGAAGAAAATCAATTCCCAGTGCATTATCCTTCCCAGCCCATCAAGGTCGGCCAGGCCTGGCTCTGGCCCAGGTCCGGTCGCCCAGGAGAGCCCTGGACTCACGCTCCTGGATGGGCCGCGGCAGCGCAGGGGTCCCGCGTGGGCGTGGCGGGGTCTCGGCTTCCTGCCTGGGTCTGCGCAGCCCAGGTGGGCCCGGAGCCGACATCCCCACCCCGTGGCCACACGCGCCCTGCCTCCCCGGACACACGGCACGGGTGTCGCCAGGAGCAGCAGGGGCCTTGCGGGAGGACGCGGGAGTCCAGGGCCTCTTGGTCCACCGCAAACGAGCTGCAGTCCCCCCACCCGGCGCCTTCCTGGAGCCCGTCAGGCACCGAGTCCCTGGGACCCTGCCCCTTCCCTGTTCCTCTCTAACCAGGTAGCGGGAGCGGCACCGGCCTGGGTGAGCGTCCTGGCCTCGGCGTCCCGGCCGCGCAGACGCCCCCAGCCCCTGGCTCCTCCACCTGCGGCAGGGCCTGGGGGGGCTTGGTGTGGAGGGAAAAGGCTCACGTGAATGCCACGGCTGTCCCTTGGGCCCGCGGTCAGGACCAAGAGAACGGGGCGGTGTCGGCAAGGAGGCGGACCTGGCGGGGGCAAGTGACGAGAACGGCACACGGTGGCCCTAAAGGGGTGGGCACAGACCCCAGCGAAGCCCCCCAGCCCATTCCTTTGCTGACCCTCCTCGCCCGGGGAGGCCGGGCCCTGCGTCTCCATTTCCCAGGTGAGAACGTCGAGGCTCAGGGCGGGGCACGTGCCCAGGTACAACGCTGGGAAGCAGGAGGGAGGCAGCCCGGGCGGGCAGAGGTGTGGCTGCCTGGGAGGCACCTCCCCGGGGGTCTCGGGCTCCCCCCGCTGCCTGCGCCCCCGGCGCCTCCACTCAGAGGGCCGTGGAGGGAAGGGCCGCCCGCCCTTCCCGCCGCCCGAGCGCGCCCGGCGGACGTGCCAAGCGCCTCTTCCTGGGTCTCTGGCCACTTGTCCCCAGCTCGCCGTGCTCAGACCTAGCAGATGCCGCCCCCTGTCCCTCCTCTCCTTGGCGCCCTGGACCCTCGCCCAGTCCCCAGCATCGGCCGGGTCTGCCGGCCCTCGACCCGGCCCGGGGCTCCTGGAGCACCCAGAGGGGCCAACCCAGGTCCGTGCCGCTGAGCGCAGCCTGCATCGGCCCCTCCGTCCTGCGCCGACCCCAGAGCAGCCCCCCTTGCTCTCTCCGCTCTCGGCCCAGCATTCCTTCCCGAATGCCTCTCACCAGTTCCCTTTAATTTTTTTAACATGCCTGTGCCCCGAATGCAGCACTTTGCCCAAGCACGTTGTTCTCCTCCACGAGTCTGTCTCTTTCCTCTGACCACATGCCACTGCCACTTCTACCCCTCCGCTTCTTCCCTGGGGAGTGCCTGGTCCTCTTTCAAACTCAGCATGGGCTGCTGCCTCCAGGAAGCCTTCCTTGATCCCCCAAATCGGTCGGTACTCCTGCCTGTCCATTCAACCATCAGACTCTCACGGAGGTTACTCCACGGTGCCGTGGCTGCCTGGTTATCAGCTGCTTCCCCTGTTTGACCACGAGCTCCTCGGGAACAGGGGGCCTGGTTAGGGTCGTGCCTGGTGGAGATTAGCTGCTTGGTGGGTGGGTGGGTGAATGGATGGATGGACGGATGGATGGGTGGATGAATGGGTGGATGGGTGGATGGATGGGTGAATGGATGGGTGGATGGCTGGATGGGTGGATGGATAGATGGGTGAAGGGATGGATGGGTGGGTGAATGGGTGGATGGCTGGATGGATGGGTGAATGGATGGGTGAAGGGATGGATGGGTGGGTGGATGAATGGGTGGATGGGTGGATGGATGAATGGGTGGATGGATGGGTGGACGGATGGATGGATGGGTGGACGGATGGATGGATGGATAGATGAGTGGACAGATAGATGGATGATGGGTGGATGGGTGGGTGGATGAATGGGTGGATGGGTGGATGGATGAATGGGTGGATAGATGGATGGATGGGTAGATGGATGGATAGATGAGAGGATGGATAGATGGATGGATGGGTGGATGGATAGATGGATGGATGGATAGATGAGTGGACAGATAGATGGATGATGGGTGGATGGGTGGGTGGATGAATGGGTGGATGGGTGGATGGATGAATGGGTGGATAGATGGATGGATGGGTAGATGGATGGATAGATGAGAGGATGGATAGATGGATGGATGGGTGGATGGATAGATGGATGGATGGATGGATGGATGGATGGATGGATGGATGGATGGATGAATGGGTAGATGGATGGATGGATGATGGATGACCCAATGGATGGAAGAGAAGATGGATGGATGAAAGATGGGTGGACAAATGGGTAGATGGATGGACAGATGGATGGATTGACAGACTGATAGACAAATGAATGGGTAGATGAATGAATGACACAGAAAATCCACTCTCCACATCATAACGGCCAGGCGAATTTTTAAAAATAAAAACTGTTGTCAGGCCATTCCCTGCTGAAAGCCCTCCAGTGTCCTTGGAACCACAGCCAGGCTCCCGCCACTCTGAGCTCATGTTCTTCAGCCCCCTGCCCCTTTTCTCCCCCCCCACCTGCTCTGCCCCTGGCCGAGCAGCAGAACGGCTTCAGCGGAGTTCCTGTGTCTTCCAAGGGGCGAGAAGGGGCGGGAAGGGAGCGGGTCAGCGCTTACCCCGCACTCTGGGGTGGGGCGGCCGCGCTCCTCCCCCAGCTCGTCTCTCCTGAGGCCCCAGCTCAGCTCCGACCAGCACAGGGGAGCCCCCTCCCTCTGTGCGGAGAGCTGCTCCCTCCTGGGAGTCCCCCCACCTGCCCACAGGTGGGCCGCGGACCTTCTTTCCCCCTCCTCATCCCCTCCCACCCCAGGGCCTGTTCGCTTGGGTCCTGGGGGAGGCTGGGCTGCAGGACGACGCGGTCCCTCCGGATGGGACCCTGCCCAAGGCGGCCTGTCTCCCCCACTGTCCCTGCAGCTGCTGCCGGGGCTCCAGCCCCCAGGCCCAGTGCCGGCCCCCCACAGGGCCCGCTCCGCCCAGACTCTAGCCAGTCAGGCTGCACCCAAAGTGGGTAAACTCGTTTAACCACTTGTTTCGAGGGTCCTTGGAGCTGAGGAGGGGACGGCACAGCCGACTTAGCATCAGCACAGAGTGTGACCGCCCGCCAAGCCACAGAGCCCGGCTCGCCTGCTCAGCACCATCCGGAGGCCGGGCAGGCAAAGGGGGGCCGGGACCTTGGCCCCGAAGCAGGGTTCCTCAGTCAAGAGCCGAAGCAGCGCCCCCGGGCAGAACCAGCCCCCTCGGCCTCCTGGACGGCTGAGCGCGCTGCTTCTCAGCGCTGCCGGGACGCTGGAAGGGCTGCCAGGGCGGGGCTTGGGGTTTTATTTGCCAAAGACGACGGTCTGGGGTGGTTCTACGTAGCCAGCACCCACGCGAGAGGAGCGGGTGGAGGGGTGCAGGGAAGGGGGGCTAGGCAGCTGCTGGCTGGGGGTCCCGGCGGTCCCTCCCTCCGCCTGTTTCCTCCAGCATCTCCCAGACTGCGCGAGAATGACCAGGCGCGCTGGGGTGCACAGCCGAGGGGAGCGTGGACCCTGGACACGGAGCGCCTGTGCCCCCACGGCCGGCCGCTCCTCCCACTGCCCCGGTGTGAGCCGTCCCCTGGGGGGCCCCGTGGAGGAGAGGGGACTGAGCCCCCAGCCTGCGGACCCGAGACCACAGCGGGAGGCGCAGTGCCCACTTGATGGGGCAGCCCCCACCCCCAGAGGAGCCCGGCCGCGGGAGGTGGGCGGGGACGCTGGGAAAGGGCCCCCTCCACGGCCCCCAAGCCCCCCGGGCCCCTCCACAGCCCCCAACACCCCCTCTGACCCCCTCTCCATGGCTCCCGACGCCCCCTGTGTCCCTCTCCTCGGCCCCCAACATTCCGCCCAGGCCCCTCTCCAAGGCCCCCGACCCCCACACTGGGACCCTCTCCACGGCTCCCGAAAATCTCTCCACGGTCCCCAACCCCCCCCGACCCCTCTCCATGGCCCCCAACCCCCCCCCCCCGGACCCTCTCCACGGTCCCCGACACCCCCTTGGGCCCTGGTGGTGAGTGTTCGGAGGGGGCAGGGGTGGAGACTAGACTGAACCCAAGAATTAGCGTTGGGGGCGGTGGCCCCTGAATCATACCAGCCTCCCTGCCCCCAGCTTCTCCCACCTGGATCTCACACCTGCCCCCGCAGGCCTCCACCCCCAGCACCCCGCCCCCCACGAGACCCTGCAGCGCACAGCAGAGGGGCCGGGGGCCTTTCTGAAATAGATCGGCGACCGGGGAGAGCCAGCCAGGAGGTCAGCCCCGGCCTGGGGGCCAGGGGAGAGCAGGAGGCCAGGAGGGGGACACTGGCGGGAGGGGGCACAGCCGACCCCCAGGGAAGGGGCCGAGAGGGGATGCAGGGGATGGAGCAGACCTGGGGGTCTGGAGATGAGCTGCACTGGTGGGATTTGGGGGTCGAGGCTCCTGCAGGGTGCGGGGTCTAGAGCTCGGGGGGGCTGCAGTGTAGACAAGGGGGGCTGCGGTGTAGATGCAGGGGGCTGTGGTGTGGACATGGGCAGCTGGCCCCCAGGAGAAGCCCACAGGCACAGGAAGGAGGTGGGAAGGAGACACGCCCACTGGGTGGGCACGGGGACCCTGCCAGCTGTCACGGCATGTCCAGGACGAGGGGCTCCTGCTGGGACACGGCCTTTCGGGGCTAAGGCTGCACGGCCGGTCCCCGGGGCAGCCCCCACCTCCCGCCGCCGCCTGCCGCTCCCAAAGATGCCGCCCCTGGGGGGCTGTCTCCTCCTAGAGGTTTATTTGCACCCGCAGATGGGATAATTACAGGGAAGAGGGATGAGAGTGAAGCTGGAAGAGCCTGGAAGAGCCACAGGTTAGAGGCGCAGCTGCTTCCCCAGCGCCTCGCCTGGGGGGCTCGGCCCCTGCCCCCGGCCTGACGGGGCGGCCTTCACAGCCCTGTCCCAGGAAACCCAGGACATGGCCTCAGGGCCAGCGCCACGCCCTCCCTCCAGCCTGGGGTGGCGGTGTGACCCGCGGGCAGCGTGGGAACCGGGAGGCCCCACAGGCCTCAGCGGACGGACGGCTTCCCCCTCTGGCTGCAGATCCCGCCCCCCCCACCGTCAATGAGCAGGACGCTGGCTGCGCCCTCCCCTGCGGGGTGGCGGCTCGGACGTGGCCTCGTGGAGCCCGTGGGGGCCGGGCCTGGGCCAGGGTGCCCTGGAGGCCGGCAGCCCCCTCCGTGTGCCATCTCCGCTGTGGCCCCACGGCCCCTGCGCAGGCCCTGCCACTCAGCCGGGGGTTCCGGGGACAGCCTCCCGTGCCCTCAGGTGACCTGGGATCGGCGGCGCAGGGGTCCTTGAGGGGGGCGGGCTCCAGCCTCCCCCTCTTAGGGGCTCCAAGCTCAGGGCACTCGTGCTCTGCGGAGCCCCCCGGGGACCCCGCCCCGGCCTCTGCCACCCCTGCACGGCCCTTCCAGGGACGCTGGCCCGGCAGACCTGGCCCGCGGCCCTTGTCCAGCTCTGCCCGGGGCCACCCCGCCTGGCCTCAGGCCGCCCCTCTGCCCTGAGGCCTGCCGGCCTCCTCTGCCCGTGAACCCGAGGCACATTTTAAGGCCCTGCCCCTAAACCCTGCCTGGTGATGCCGCTTCCCAACGGAGGCTCGCAGGACGGGCAAGGCCGGCCCCTAGGGGCCAGGGGGCCTCCCGGCCGTGCCCATGGCCGGGCACATAGGGTGGGGGCCCTGGACTGCCCCCCAGCCCCGCAGCCTCAGCCCCTCCTGGACACAGAGCTGAGCTGCCACTGGGGGACTGGACCCCGGGAGGCAGAGCCTAGAGGGGGCAAGTGACCTGGGCGGTGGGGGAGCCCCGAGCGCCACTGCTGCCGTGTGGGAGTGTGTGGGAACGTTGGGGACTCACATGGGGGCGGCAGGTGGGTGTCCACCCTACCCCGTGGCCCGGGCACCCTTCAGCTGCTGGAAGGGACGGCCGCAGCCCGGGCAGGGGGAGGCTCAGCCAGGTCCAGTGAGGGCGAATGCCATCGTCCCAGGTCCCCCGCCCAGGAGGCCTCCGGCTCTTGACCCTGGGGGGGCATGGCCGGGCCCCGCCTTCCCTCTCTGGGCCTGCTTCGTCACGGGGATGCCCTGGTGGTGCACACTTGGGAGGCTGTGAGATGAGAGGGTCGGGGTCCAGCGTGGTCAGTCAGCCGCCTGCCCTCTCTTGGGGGGGCGGCATCCAGGCCTCTCGAGGGGGAGGGGCAGAGCCCGGTGGCCAGGGCCCCACGCGCCCCAGGTTTCCCTGTTTCCATGGCAACCGGGAGCTGCACCTCCGCATGCTTTTCCAGTGACTCCGGGGCTCCAGGTAGACCTGGTGGGTGGGGGTGGGGGGCAGGGCCAGGGTGCAGTCGCCCCCGGGCAGCCCCCCCCACCGCCCAGCTCCCCGAGGCAGTGGTCCCTGCGGTCAGGGCGGCTCGCCGCGGTTGGGAGGTGGGGTCGCTGGAAGGGGGCAACCCTGGGGGGCCTCGCTGATGGAGATGAAAGTCCCGTGCGCCTGGCGCTCACCCTCCAGCTCCACATCCAGGGAACCAGCGAGCAGGTGGGAAGCAGGGAGGAGGCACACGGCGCCGGACCCAGGGACCCCGCCAGGGTGGGGCAGCTGGGCTGCGCGGCCCTCTGGCCGCCAGGGCAGAGCGCACTCTGGAGAGTGCCAGGCGGAGCCAGCGTCTCCGGACCTGCCAGCGTGCACCCGGCGGGCGTGTGTGTGGCTGATGAGTCCCGCGGGGCCTGGAAGCTGGGCTGGATTCCGGGTGGTGAGCTCCCCGTCCGGGGGGCAATCAAGCAGAGGCTGACCCTGGGAGGCTCTCTCAGCAGGTGTCTGCGCAGTCTTGAAGCCTCTTGCCAGGCGCCTCTAGGAGGATGAGCGAAGCGGTGGTACTTGTGGGATCAACCCAATTCCGAGGCTTGCAGAGAGGGGCCCAGGCAGATGCCTGCTCCCTGCTTCAGAGGGGAAGGTGACCCCAGCGCCTGCTGGAGTGCAGGGGGGGCGCGCACGCCACTCTCCCCCACCCCACATGCACAAGCCCCTCACCTGGGGGGCACCCGGGAGCCAGGAGGGGCCCACGTTGTGCCCGCAGGGGTCTTCACATTGTAATAGGACCTGCCCCCCTCACACACACCCCCCATACACTCAGAGCTCCCACCACACATGCAAATACACCCACGTGCACACCTGCACACAAACACACCGACATACCCAGAGCCCCCAGACCTCGCCACCACACATACGGGGCGCCTCTCACCCCCAAGGCCATAGGGGAGGGCGTCGGAGTCGGGGCAAAGACGAGGCTGAAAGCTACCACCCCCAGCCCCTCCCCCGCTCCCAGGGGCCATGGCGGGGTGGGCAGCTGGGGGACCCTCCGGACTGGGAGGCTCCTTCATTCCAAGTTCAGACCCGAGGCTCCCAGCTCAGCGCGACCCTCCAACATAACCTCGGCCAACTCACCCCAAGCTGAATTAGTTCAGTTCAGTTCAGTTCAATTCAGGCCCAATCCAACTCAGAATGAATCCAAATTTATTTCAATTCATTTTAACTCAACCCTGTAAAACTTCCGCTCACCCCTAACCAATCTGCCCAGGCTTGAGGGAGCAGCACCTCTTGGAAGGGGTCTTCCAGAACGCGCCAAACATGGAGCGCCCGGGCGGGGCACCGGCGCCGGGCCCACCTGGCTGTCTCCCAGCAGCCTGGAAGGGGGAGGGCGTGCCACCGTCCTGCGCTTGACTGCCAGTCGTTGTCGCGTCATCGTCAACATCTTCTTTCCCCCTCCTCCTCCCTCTTTTTCTCCTTCTCCCTTTTCTTTATTTTCATCATTGTATTCAGCACTATCATCTCCATCGTTGTCATTTTCTTCTCCTCCTCCTCCATTTTCAACTTCACCATTTTCATTGTCATCTTCATCTTCAGCAGTATCATCTCCTTCTTCTCATTCTCCTCCACCTTCCTCTTCTCCTCCTCCTTCTCCTCCTCCTCCTTCTTCAGTCTCATCATCATCTTCATCATTGTCATCTTCATCTTCAGCAGTATCATCTCCATCGTCATCATCTTCTCCTTGTCCTCCTCCTTCTTCCTCTTCTTCTTCTCCTTCTTCTTCCTCTTCTCCTCCTCCTCCTCCTCCTCCTCATTCTTCAGTCTCTTCATCATCTTCACAATTATCATTGTCATTGTCATCTTCAGCAGTATCATCTCCATCATCATCATCTTCTTCTCCTTGTCCTCCTTCTTCAACCTCGTCATCACCATCTTCATCATTATCATTGTCATCTTCATCTTCAGCAGCATCACCATCACCGTTGCTTTCCTCTTTTCCCCCTTTTTCTTCCTCCACCTCCTCCCTCCTCTTCCTCTTCCTCCTCGTCTTTCTCATCTCCCTTACTCTCATCCTCCTCCTCCTCCTCAGGATCATCTGTTTTCAGTAGCAGGAGAATTGATGCAAAGTGAAAGCACACACTCAAGACGGGAGTGCGGGTGTGCTCATATGAGCGCACGCGTCGCCCTGCTCGGCGGCTGCTGCTTTGTTGAGGCTCTCCCTTCTCCCTCTCCATGTACACGAGGACTTGAAAGTCCCGATGCTCTCACTGGTCTGCCTTGTGCCAAAGAGGGATTGAAAACTACAGCTTTCTAGGGCTGCATTTCCCTGCCCGCTGGAGCAGGAACGGTCCAGGGGAGGGGTCGGTGCAGCTTGTGGGGGTCAGTGGGTGGGTGGCCTTTGGTCAGTCATTGGTGTCTCCGGCTGTGGCCTGGGCTCCAGGCGCTAGGCCTGGGCATGTGACTTTTCACTACCGTTCGATGTTATATGATGGTGATCTCCCGCTGGTTCTCCTCCGTTGCCGACTCTTCTCCCTTCTCCCACCATTCCCTACCTCATGCCCCCCTTGGAGAATTCCACCCCTTATTCTTAAGGGGTGATGAAGGAGGATGATCCTCTTTCGTAACTACTGCCATTGGGCAGTTGTCCCTGCCTATCGTGGGAGCGGGCTTCTCTGGCTACTAAACCTAAGATCGCAAAGGAAGATGGGCTGGGAGGTTTTCTGTTGGGACTGGAGAAAATCCTTGCACGACCTTCATCTCAAAGTGCTGACGTCCGGAAGATTCACAGTTAGTGAGTAGGACCTAAATAGAACAACCAGAACTAATGGCCCAAGGAGGGGAAGGAACCGCGTGAGTGAGGGGACCGCGGAACTTCCGGCCACGGGGTGGACGAGGAGTCCAGCCTAGCTGATCCGTGAGTTGACTGTTGCTGTATCACCAGTAGCCGCGAGAGCAAAAGAGCTTCCCACAGTGTCCTCTTAGAGGAAGTCCGAGAGAGGGAGACGCACCCAGAGAGAAACAGGCACACGGGGCTGGGTTGTTTTAAACCCGTAGGTGGGCACGACGGGATGCCCGCGAGGTAGCCGGACCCTCCACCCCGGGACGTGTTTGTTAAGCTGTTCCTAGAAGGGGCCTCCTCGGGGAGGGGAGGGGGTATGGTTCCTTTTCTCTTCCCCCTGCTTCTTCCTCCTTCTTCCTCTTCGTCTCTCTGTTCTTCTTCGTTTACATCCTCCTCCTGATCGTCTTCCTCCTCCTCATTGTCATCTTCGTCTTCGGCCGGGCCTCACCTTCGCCCTCATCACCACCGTCACCTCCGTCTCGTCTGAGGCTCACTCAGTTCCAGGTGCTGTCACGCCGTTTCCAGCCGTGAGCCCCTCTACCCCTCGTGACAAGCCTATGAAGCAGGCGCCGTCACCCCGTCTCACAGAGGGGAAGCCCGAGTGCTGGGAGGCACCGAGGCTCTGCAGACCTGCCCTGGGGCACCCGGGAGCAGGATGCAGGCCTGGCCAAGCCCGGTGCCCCCCTCCCCCGCCCCGGGCCTGAGAGCAGGTGCCGCGAGCGCGTTCTGCAGCGCAGCAGGTGGAGCCGAGGCGGGCGCCGGGGCCGAAGCCCCAGGTTTGGATTGGAGCCCCCTGTACCCGTGCCTGGTGCCCCCGGGTCCCTCCCAGCCCCCTGCCTCCAGGGGCCCCAGGAGTCCTTTACACCGTGCAGGTCCCCACACGGCTCCTCTCCCACCCCACCCCGGGGAGACCAGGCCCCGCTGTGGGCGGCACGCCCAGCGCCCTCCTTGGCGAGTGTGCCCCGGCCCTGGCCTGCCCACGGGATGCCGGCCCGGTGAGGGCCTTGGCCTTCTCTTGATAAAGTCATTAGACATTGCAAGAGTCTATAGAGCTCAGGTTTCTGCAGCCTCCCATGGAAATAGTGCAACTGCACCGAGTCCAGTGGAGGCTCGGCAGGTACCTAGGTTGTTGTCTTTGCCCGAGCTGGGTGCCCTGCCGGGGCTGGGGGCTTCCTGAAAGGGTGACCAGTCGAGGCAGGGCACGTGAGGGGGCTCTGGAAGGGCCTGTTTCTCAAAGGAATATGTACACGGATGCAAGGAGGGGTGGTGTGGCTGCTAAAGGAAAAACAGAATTACTTCGTCATTATAAAAATACCATGTGTCCAGTATACCTGTTTTCTAACTGCTAAAACAAATCCTCTGCCCTGGGTCAGCTTAAACCACGGGGATTTCTTGGCTCACGGGTTTGAGGCTGGAAGTTCAAAATCAAGGCATCGTCAGGGCTTCTCCCCAGAGGCTGCAGCGCTCCCGGCCAGCTGCCCTTGCCCTTGGTCCTTGCTTCTGGGTCACGTGGCCGTGCACGTGGCAGCGTGTGCCGAGCCCCCTGGCTTCCGGCTGCTGCCGCTCCCCGTGGCTTCTGCTCCGTGTCCACGCTCCTCTGCTCACGAGGCCTCCAGCCCTGGGGGATCTGGCGTGGCCCGGTCGGCGTGGGCACCTTTACTAGGCACCTTCAGAGGCCCCGTTGGCAGAGGGTTTCCTGCCGGAGCAGGGCTGGGGCCTGAACATGTCTTTATGGGGCACGACTCAGCCCCCAACGCCCAGGGTGGGACTTATAGAAAATAAGAAAAATTGCAAGTAACAGGAATAAATCGCAATCCCCGTTCTCCCACTCCCCAGAGAAAACTGCCATTTACATTTTGGGGTTGTGTCTTTGGTAGAGGCGTTTTATTGTCTGTATAGGTTTTATCTAATGTCTTTTGCATTTAACATTTTCCAGTTTATTAAATATTCATTGAAAGTACGATTTGAAAAAAAAAGCAACAAAACTTCTGCTCTGTAACTTTTCAAATATGTAGAACAGCAAAGAGAATTGTCCAGGGAACCCCCAGTTTCCCATCCCCCGCTTCAACAATTGTCCCCATATTGCCAATCTTATTTCATCTAGTCCCTTCTTATGTTTTTTCCCTTTTAAAAATGAAAATACTTTTATTTTTTGATAATTTCAAACTTACAGAACAGCTACAAAAATAATACTAAGCCCAGCCATAAAACTCCAAAAAAACCCACCTCCAGATACCCAGATTTGCCAGTTTTAACATTTTGCGACATTTGTTGGATCGTTCTATCTGTCCATCTATCTATTTACTGGTCTATTATCTGTCTGTCTCTCTATCATCTATCAATCCATCTGTCTTCTAAGCAGTAAATTGTATATATCATGCTCCTTGAATACTTAATATTTCCATGGACATCTCCTAAACTCATATTTGTTTTTATTTTTCTTTTTGGTGGACTATTTTGAAGTAAATTCCAAACATCAGAAAGCATGGTTTTTAATGACCATATAATATTTCCTCAGGTGGCTGTAAGGGTGGGGGGAAAAGGTAGGAGGAAAACACATTTTGCAAAATCATTTACAGAGCATTCGCTCAGCCAGGTGAAAAAGAGGGAGAAGAGGAAGACAGAAAAGTACATCCAAATGTAGGTTTTTAAAAATTTGATTATTGTCAAAGGGAACGCAGATGTGCGGCGCTCTCGCTCTGCCGCAGGCACCGCGTAAGCCACTTCACCCCGTGTAACGCCCCCAGCGGCCGTAAGGAGCCTTAGGACCCGATTTACAGCGCAAGAGGCTGAGGCCACCAGAGGGGAAGTAACTTGCCCAGGGTCCCCAGTGGGCGAGGGGCCAGGTGGAGGTGCAAAGCAGGCGTGGGCAGTGCCCAAGGCAGAGCTGCCCACTCGGGCCCAGCAGCCTCCTAAGCCCTCGCCGCCCCTGCAGCACCTCGCCCGCGTGGCCATCCCGCCACCCATTGCCACCGAGAGCGTGCCCCGCACAGTCTCGTTCCAAGCACGCCCCCTCAAGGGCTGCCCCGTGCCTCTCCAGCTCACGCAGGCTAGTGCCCAGTCCTACGGCAGGCCTGCGCTGGACACGCTGGCCCCTCCCCTGACACCTTCTCACTGGCCCTCATTGTCCTTGTCTCTCGGCTGAGCTTCCTTGGAGCATCTCTACGCTCTCCCTGCACATGCACACACCTTCAGCCGCTGGCCACTCGCTCGTTCCATCTCTCTTGGCTACTGAAACGCCAGCCCAGGTGACATCCAGCTCTCCACCTGTAGCAGTTTGATATAATTGATGAATTCCAAAAGGAAATGTTGGATTATGCTGTAATCTGATCTGTACCTGGGCATGATCGAGTTATGATTAGGGTGTTGAGTCCCCGCCCCTTGGTGGGTGGGGACTCACAGATAAAAGGCATGGCGAAGGACAGAGTTGGGGTTTTCTGATGTTGGGGTTTTGATGTTGGGGTTTGATGCTAAAGAGCTGGTAAGTCAGCTCGCAGAGGAAAGAGAAGTCAGCCCCAGAAAGAAAGGCACCTTGAACCCAGAGAAAAGCAAGCCCCAGGAACGTAGGAACCCAGGAAGCCTGAACCCTCCCCGACGTCAGCAGCCATCTTGCTCCAAGTAGACTTTGGTGAGGGAAGTAACTTGTGCTTTATGGCCTGATATCTGTAAACTCCTACCCCAAATAAACACCCTTTATAAAAGCCAACCAGTTTCTGATATTTTGCATCAGCACCCCTTTGGCTAAATAATACAGAATTTGGTACTGAGGAGTGGGGAAGTGCTTTTGTAATTACCGAAATGCTGGACTGGTTTTATAAATGGGTAAGGGGTATTTTTTGAGGAATTGTGAAATGCTTGATAGAAAAGGCCTAGATTCCTTTGAAGCAACTCTTGATAGCAATATGGATGCTAAAGAGACTTCTTATGATGTCTTAGAAGTAAATGATGAAACTACTATTGGAACCTGGAGGAAAGGCGACCCATGTTTTAAAGTTGCAGAGAACTTCACAAGATTCACTCCTGGTGTTTATGGAAGGCAGCATTTGAAAATGGCAAACCTGGGCATTTAGAGAAGAAATTTCCGAAGTAAACCTGGAGAATGCAACTTGGCTTCTGCTTGCAGCTTATAGCAAAATGCTAGATGAGAGAGATATAATGAGGACTGAACTGTTGGACACAAAGAAAACAGAAAGTGAATCTGGAAATTCCAAGCCTCGGGAAATCAAGCTCCCAGATGAATGTGCCCCATTGGAGAACTTAATTAAACTTGGAACTGGTAAATCAAGATTGAAGATGCAGTTATCTAGGAAAAACTTATGGAAAGTCTTACTGTCTGATGGCTTAGACCCCTACTTCCTCACTGCTAAACCAACAAGTTTTTTGAGAGAGCTGTATGAACAGAACTATTGTCAGACTGAAATGAAAAGGACATGGAAAGTAGAGATTGAAGAAGAAACAGCTTTAAGAGGAAAACCATGGAAGCTGAGATCTGGAATTAAGACTTCATCTTGGGTGAAGAGAGGAACCCCACCCATGTGTACAGAGAGGGCAAGTTTGCCCAGCAGTTGAAGAGGGTGGATGTTCCCACCTGATGTTCTGGGAGAGCTTTGCTGCCCCAGGGTGCAGAGAGGGGGGAGCACATTCCCCAGGGATTCGGGCGGTTAAGGTCAGTGCCCACAGGTCTGAGAGGGGTGGACCTGTCCACCAAAGGTTAGGGAAGGCCAGATGTTCAGCTCGTTGAGCCTGTATGCCAAAGGTTGGGGGGAATATTGTCTTCACATCACTGTTCTAGAGGGGTTAAGACTCTAACCCAAAATTGGGTGCGCTGTGACAATCACCCCGACACTCTTTAAGGGAGAAGTCTGGAGCTTGGTGACACCCAGATGCCTGATGAGGGTGGAACCAAGAAATTGGCGGTTGGGCAAGACTGTGGAAAGGGTAAGTCCCCATATGGCCCCAAGGAGAAGAAACCAACTTAAGAATGACTCTCACTCAGCTAACAGGGAGGTGAAGAAGGTCAACCACCACACCATGGAGCCTAGAGTGCCTACAACTGAAAGCAGGAGGATTGTATCCAGTATCCATGTGGAATCTAAGCCCCCTCTTAACATAGATGTGGAGTGGACACAACCAAGCCAAGGTCCACAGGAAGGAGGAATACAGTAAGGATTAGAGTGGACTTAATGATATTCTATTCATGAACTATTGTGGTTAATAATCGAGAAAATGTGGCATTGGTGTGGAAAAAGTGGCCATGGTGGCTGCTGGGTGCAGGGAATGGGAGGAAGAGACGAGATGTGGAGGCATTTTCGGGACTTGGAGTTGTCCTGCGTGGTGCTGCAGGGACAATTGCCGGACATTGTATGTCCTCCCATGGCCACTGGATGGAACGTGGGAGAGTGTGGGCTATGGTGTGGACCATAGGCCATGGGTACAGTGATGCCCAGAGATGTACTTACCAGATGCAATGGATTTGTTGTGATGATGGGGGAGAGTGTTACTGTGGGGGGAGTGGTGGAGTGGGGGCGATAGGGGTGAATGGGGATCTCATATTTTTTTAATGTAATATTTTTTAAAAAATGAATAAATAAAATAAAAATAACAGGTTGGTATATAGGAGCTCTGTGTTCATGTATTTTATGCATATATTTTTATCAACCACCAACTTAGCTAATAAAAGAAGGAAATTTAAAAAAAAAAAAGAATGACTCTCAGACTTTGAAATTGAATGGAGGATGCCCTGCAGGTTAACTGAACTGTAGAGGACCCATGACTCATGTTTCCCTCCCAATTTCTCCTTATTTTAAAGAAAATGTTTATCCTGTGTCTGTCCATTTGTGTATTGGAAACAGATAAATTGTTTTGTAAGTTTCAGAGGTCTATGGCAGACAGGACTTTGCCCCAAGACAAACTGTATTTCTTTAAATTGACTGTGATATGATTTAATACTTGCACTGTTACTGATTTAAGGTTGTTTTGGAATATTGTAATATCTTTTTGAAATTCAGAGGGTGGAGTGTAGCAGTTTAATATTGTTGATGAATTCCAAAAAGAAATATTGGATCATGTTTGTAATCTGAGCTGTACCTGGGCATGATTGACTTATGAGTAGGGTGTTGAGTATCTGTGGGTGGGGACTTACAGATAAAAGCATGGCAAAGGACAGACTTGGGGGGTTTTGATGTTGGAGATTTGATGTTGGGGTTTAGTGCTGAAAGGCCAGGAAGTAAGCTCACAGAAGAAAGACAAGCCAGCCCCAGGAAGAAAGGCACTTTGAACCCAGAGAAAAGCAAGTCCCAGGAACCCAGGAACCCAGGAAACCTGAACCCTCGCAGATGTCGGCAGCCATCTTGCTCCAAATAGACGTTGGTGAGGGAAGTAACTTGTGCTTTATGGCCTGGCATCTGTAAGCTCCCACCCCAAATAAATACCCTTTATAGAAACCAACCAATTTCTGGTATTTTGCATCAGCACCCCTTTGGCTAATACACCACCTAATCTGCAGTTGCACTTGGTCAAGAGAAAGAGAAGACACAGATGACCAGTATCACGGACTAAAGAGGAGATATCCCTGGGAGTATGACAAGGAACTATTAGGAACAACTGTATGTCAATGAGTTTAACAGCTTTGATGGAATGGATGAAAGTGAATACCAATGATCAAAACTTACCAGAGCACACACCCAGGGACTGAACAAGTAGGTAAATGGGTGGTGGACGGTGGGAGGCAGGTTTCTCACCATTGGGTGGGAAGTTACAGACCCTCAAGGTGAGGGGCTAGAGTGAACCGGCATGCTGATGGATTAGAACTGGAGACGTCAGGGGAACTTCTGTCCAGGTGGATACAGAGGCAGGTGGCTCTCTTGGAGGTGCCTCTCACTCCACCTCTGAGCACCAGTGAGTTCACACACCTATTTCTTGCTCTTAGCTGAGAGGGCTTAGAAGTAACAACACTCTAGAAAAATGAGCACACCAAGAGCACAGGTCTTGATTTCTAAAATTGTTCTCCAATCACAGGAACCAGAGCTCCTCAGGGCAGTGGCTGATTCTAAGACTTGAGCAGGGACTATGTGAGATGACCCCAGAGCACCTTGCCAGAAAGCTGGGAAGTCCTCAAAGCAACGAGCTTGTCTATACGTACATCCTGAATCCATGCCAGGTGCACCTCCAAGGGACAGAGCCAATGGGAAGAGCACCTGTTGAAGTCAGCTGGGAAAATGTGAGCAAAACATGAAGTAGTATCAAATAATACCCAAAGGATAAACCATATATCCCAGAGTCTTTAGTTAAATAAATAAATGATCAAACACATAAATAAATGGGGGAGAAGAGACAAGTCTCCTAGGCAGAAGAATTCCAAAGAATTTGTGACGATGCTCCCTCCTCAAGAAGCTGGAGCACAGCTGCCCACTCCTTAACCGTGGGCCATGCCTCATGACTTCCCCCAGAGTCAGAACGGAAAGGGTGCCTGACCTCACAACCTCAGCCAGGTGCCCAAGTCAATGTCCACAGTGGGAGGGCACTCTGATGGCTCATGCCCTTGGCGGGATGTGATGCGATCACGCTTTCCCCAAAACACATCACCCCAGTTTGACCATGAGGAAAACATCAGGCAAATCCCAGCCAAGGGGCATTCTACACACATTCTGAACAGCACTCTTCCAAACTGCCTAAGTCCCCAAGAACAAGGAAAGTAGAAACAGTCTCAGCCACAGGAGCTCAAGGAGACATGAGGATGAAATGTGATCCAGGATGCTGGCTGAGGTCCTAGAATAGAAAAAAGTCCATTAGGGGAAAAGGAAGAAAGTCTGAATAAAGTATGAGGTCCAGGTAATAGCAACGTATTGATGTTGGTTCATTAACTGTGATGGATACTCGTGTACAATGTCAATATGGGGTGACTGATGGATACTCGTGTACAGTGTCAACATGGGGTAACTGATGGGTACTCATGTACAGTGTCAACATGGGGTGACTGATGGGTACTCATGTACAGTGTCAACATGGGGTGACTGATGGGTACTCGTGTACAGTGTCAACATGGGGTGACTGATGGGTACTCTTGTACAGTTTCAACATGGGGTGACTGATGGGTACTCATGTACAGTGTCAAAATGGAGTGACTGATGGGTACTCTTGTACAGTGTTAACATGGGGTGACTGATGGGTACTCATGTACAGTGTCAACATGGGGTGACTGATGGGTACTCATGTACAGTGTCAACATGGGGTGACTGATGGGTACTCATGTACAGTGTCAACATGGGGTGACTGATGGGTACTCATGTACAGTGTCAACATGGGGTGACTGATGGGTACTCATGTACAGTGTCAACATGGGGTGACTGATGGGTACTCTTGTACAGTGTTAACATGGGGTGACTGATGGGTACTCATGTACAGTGTCAAAATGGAGTGACTGATGGATACTCATGTATACTGTCAACATGGGTTGACTGATGGTTACTCATGTACAGTGTCAGCATGGGGTGACTGATGGATACTTGTACAGTGTCAACATGGGGTGACTGATGGATACTAGTGTACAGTGTCAATATGGGGTGGCTGGTGGATACTAATGTACAGAGTCAATGTAGGGTGACTGATGGGTACTCTTGTACAATGTCAACATGGGGTGACTGATGGGTACTCATACAATGTCAACATGGGGTGACTGATGGATACTAGTGTACAGTGTCAATATGGGGTGGCTGGTGGATACTCATGTACAGAGTCAATGTAGGGTGACTGATGGATACTCATGTACAATGTCAACATGGGGTGACTGATGGGTACTCATGTACAATGTCAACATGGGGTGACTGATGGGTACTCATACAATGTCAACATGGGGTGACTGATGGATACTCATGTATACTGTTAATATGGGGTGACTGATGGATACTCATGTACAGTGTCAACATGGGGTGACTGATGGGTACTCTTGTACAGTTTCAACATGGGGTGACTGATGGGTACTCATGTACAGTGTCAACATGGGGTGACTGATGGGTACTCTTGTACAGTGTTAACATGGGGTGACTGATGGGTACTCATGTACAGTGTCAAAATGGAGTGACTGATGGATACTCATGTATACTGTCAACATGGGTTGACTGATGGTTACTCATGTACAGTGTCAGCATGGGGTGACTGATGGATACTTGTACAGTGTCAACATGGGGTGACTGATGGATACTAGTGTACAGTGTCAATATGGGGTGGCTGGTGGATACTAATGTACAGAGTCAATGTAGGGTGACTGATGGGTACTCTTGTACAATGTCAACATGGGGTGACTGATGGGTACTCATACAATGTCAACATGGGGTGACTGATGGATACTAGTGTACAGTGTCAATATGGGGTGGCTGGTGGATACTCATGTACAGAGTCAATGTAGGGTGACTGATGGGTACTCTTGTACAATGTCAACATGGGGTGACTGATGGGTACTCATACAATGTCAACATGGGGTGACTGATGGATACTAGTGTACAGTGTCAATATGGGGTGGCTGGTGGATACTCATGTACAGAGTCAATGTAGGGTGACTGATGGATACTCATGTACAATGTCAACATGGGGTGACTGATGGGTACTCATGTACAATGTCAACATGGGGTGACTGATGGGTACTCATACAATGTCAACATGGGGTGACTGATGGATACTCATGTATACTGTTAATATGGGGTGACTGATGGATACTCATGTACAGTGTCAACATGGGGTGACTGATGGGTACTCGTGTACAGTGTCAACATGGGGTGACTGATGGATACTAGTGTACAATGTCAACATGGGGTGACTGATGGGTACTCATGTCAGTGTTCCTATGGGGTGACTGGTGGATACCTGTGTACAACACCAATATGGGCTGTGACAGTTTGATATTATTTATGAATTCCAAAAGAGATATTTGATTATGTTTGTAAATTGGGCATGATATCCTCTGCCTAACCGTGTAATATTCAGCTGAGATATCTTTGACTAAATTATGTTAAGATTAAGGCTTTGATTTGACCACATCATTAGTGCGTGCAGGTTGAATCCCCACCCCCTTGGTGAAGATAAAACAGTTCTCACAGGAAGGTAGATACACAGAGAAACAGATATGTGAGGAATGAGAGAAAGCACCACTAGGCACAGCAGAGGCCTTGGGAAGAGAGATGAGCCTGATAGTCTACAGGTGACTTGTGAAGAGAGCAGAGTAGCTGAGCCAGGAGATAAATGAGCCCTGGGCAGAGAGATGAGCCTGTGCCAGCCTATAACTGAGGTCAGAAGAAGCTGGGACCATGGAGGCTTAGGAGGAAAGAGGAAGGCTGAACCCTTGCAGACATCACCCGCCATCTTGCTTCAACACGTGGCAACAGAGTTTGGGTGAGAAAGTTCCTCTTATGGAACCTAGAGCTGGATCTTCAGGGCCTTGTGACTGTAGCTTCTACTCCAAATAAATAGCCTTTATAAAAGCCAACAGAGTTCAGTACTTTGCATCAGCACCCTTTGGCTGACTAACGCATGGGGTAACTGATGGGTGCTAATGTACAATGTCAGAATGCGGTAACTGTTTCATACTCACGTAGAGTATCAATATGGAGTAATTGATGGATACTTGTTTATACTGTCAATACAGAGTCACTTATGGATACTTATGTACACTCTCATAATTGGGTAACTGATGGATACTCATGTAGAGTGCCAATATGGGATAACTGATGGATACTAGTGTACACTGCTAATATGGGGTAACTGATGATACTTGTTTACACTGCCAGCATAGGGTGACTGATGGATACTCATGTAGAGTGTCCATATGTGATACGTATGAGCAGTGTGGGGAATCTCTGCTGTCTGTGCAGTTTTTTCGTAAATCTGAAACTATGATCAGATCTGACTTTCTGATTTCAAGACATTCTGGACCAACAGTAATTGAGACAGGATGGCAGTGGTGTAGAGACAGGATGTCGTCAGGGGAGCAGAATAAAAAATCCACGAATAAAGCCACACAGATGTGGTCTACTGATTTTTAAGAATTCGCCAGTGTAATTTAATGGTAAAAAGATGTCTTTTTCAAGGAAATGTGCTGGACAATTGGATATCCATATGGGAAAACTGGACCTCAGCCTGTACCTCACAACTTATACAAAATGAACACGAAATGGGTCAAAAGACTAAATAAATGTAAGAACCAAAACGATAAAACTTCTGGAATATTACATCAGAGAAAATTTTTGTGACATTGGGTTAAAGAAAAGATTTGGGAAATGAGACATTTAAAACCCAAATCATAAGAGACAAAATTAAATTGGGCTTCGTCAAAATGAAAATCTTGTGCTCTTTGAAAAATACCACTAAGAAAATGAAAAAGGAAAGTCACAAAGTTGGAGAAAATATTCCTAGGGCAGATGTCTGACAAGGGACTTCCTTCTAGAATATACAAAGAGATCTCACAACTCCACCGTAAGGCAGTGAACAGAACATTTTAAATGGGCAAGAGATTTGAACAGGCACTTCACCGAAGAGGATAGAAGAATGGCGAATGAGCACTTGAAGTCACGCTCAACAGCATTATTAAGTTAAAAATAGGAATTAAACCCCCAAGGATGGAAGTGGACTTGGCCCAATGGATAGGGCATCCACCTACCGGGGTTCAAACCCCGGGCCTCCTTGACTCGTGTGAAGCTGGCCCTTGCGCAGTGCTGATGTGCGCAAGGAGTGCCTGCCACGCAGGGGTGTCCCCCGTGTAGGGGAGCCCCACGCGCAAGGAGTGCGCCCCGTAAGGAGAGTCGCCCAGTGTGAAAGAAAGTGCAGCCTGCCCAGGAATAGTGCCGCCCACACGGAGAGCTGACACAGCAAGATGACACAACAAAAAGAGACACAAATTCCTGGTGCCACTGACAAGAATATAAGCGACCACACAGCAAATAGACACAGAGAGCAGACAACTGGGGGGCGGAGTGTGGGGAAGGGGAGAGAAATAAATAATAAAAATTTTTAAAATTGTATAATTGTAAAAAAAAGGTCTAAGAGTTTAAAAGGAGGTACCGTGAGCAGGGGTGGGCAAGTGGCTGATGAAGAAAGAGGAGCAGCCTGGAGCAGGCCCGGCTCTGCCAGCCACGTGTGGCAGAGGGACTGTCCAGGGACAGTGGGCCCCTCTGCAAAGGGGGGCAGTGTCAGCCCCTGGAAAAGAAGGAGCGGGCTCCTTTCTCAAGACAGACACAAAGTGCGGTTCCAGGTTGTTTAAAGATGTAAGTGTGACCGGAAATCTTCAGAACTCATTAAAGAGAATAAAGGAAAATACTTTTTATAACCTCAGAGGGTAAGGATTTCATATCTCATAAGCAAACCACAAAAAGCACCAACCATCCCTGAAAGATCAATCAATTTAGCCACGTTATGGTAATAAATCCTGTTCGTTAAAATCCAGCACACAGGCAGAGGATGTGGCTCAGGCCATTGAGCACTTGCTTCCCACATGGGAGGATCAGGTTTGGTCCCCAGTGCCTCCCCAAAACAAAACAGCAAAAGACAAGCAAACAAATTTAAAAAACAACTCAGGGGAGCCGATGTGGCTCAGTGGTTGAGCACCAGCTTACACATACAAGGTCTGGGGTTCAAGCCCCATCCCTGGTATCTCAAAAAAAAAAAAAAATCCAGCATATATTCTCCCTATTTTCATAATACACATTAAAACATGACAAGTAAATAAAGAGGAATTGGCATTTTGAGGCCAAAGGGTTGAAAGTGGTGCCAATGAAAACAGACAAAAGAAAAAACTGCAGGCAGGAAAATCCCATCCGTCAGTCATGTAGAATCTAAGCCCCTCTCGATCTAGAGGTGGAGTGGACATCACCATCCCAGTGTCCTCAGGATAGAAGCATGGACGGTGGATAGAGTGGACTTACTGGTATTCTACTATGGAACTATTGTGACTCCGCAATGGGAGAAACTATATCATTGCTGTGGAGACAGTGGCCGCGGTAGTTGCCGAGGGCAGGGAGAGGGAAGAAGAGATATGATGTGGGGGCATTTTCGGGACTTGGAGTTGTGCTGATGATATTGCAGGGACAGACAGGACATTATATATCCTGCCATAACCCACTGAATGGACTGGGGAAGAGTGTAAACTACAATGTAAACTATAATCCATGTGGTGCAGCAGTGCTGCAAGATGTAGTCACCAAATGCAAAGACTGTGCCACGATGATGAAAGAGGTTGTTGATATGGGAGGAGTGGGGTGGGGGTGGGAATGGTATATGGGAACCTCTTACATTTTTTAATGTAACATCTTTTGTGATCTACGTATCTTCAAAAAAATACAATTAAAAAACAATAAAAAATAAAATATTTATTGAAAAAAAAAAAGAAAGTGAAATGAGAAGCTACTCACTAACCACAAAGAATATCCTGGATATATAAAGAGCTCTCACAAATCAACAAGAAGGAAAAAGTGACGCAAGAGAAAGTGATTACATGGAAGAGGCAGTACAAATGGCAAGTAACTATTGACTCCCAATATTAGCTCAACCTTGTTCCTGGTCAGGAAATGTAAATTAATACAGCAAGATACAATCCGAGGCCTGATACCAGCAAAAACTAAGCCACCTGCCAATAGCAACGCTGTGGAGTAGGTGAGCCAGCGGGGACACTTAGATGGTTCTGGTGGGAGTGTAACGTGCACCGCACTAGCGTGAGTGACAAACATCCCCCCTTGGCCCTGCGATCCAGGCCAAGCAGGGTTGGTGGGCGTCCATGGCTGTGGCCCACCCGCGGGCTGCATCCTGGGGGCTCGCGGCACTGCCCCTTCACGCTCTCCGTGGGCCGTGCTGCGGATGCGGCTGGGAAGCAGCCCCCAGGCGCCCCCCACACGTGCGCGCAGGGCATGCTCACAGCAGCGCATGGGGACGGGTGTCGGCCCAGGAACGCACAGGGGCCCACTGGCCAGGGAACGACTGCACTGAGGGGCGTGGTCATGCGATGAAACGGCGAGTGGCCGCTCCCCGGGCCGCTGCAGGCGACCCTGGGAGAGGCCATTCCGGGAAGGAAAGAGCCATGGCCGACAGCAGCCAAGTGTGGAAAGCGCAACAGCCAGCGCGAGCGGGTAACACACCTCCACGTGTGACAGAGTGAACGTGCTATGGAGAAGGAGGAGGGCGGCCAGCACGGGGCTGGGGCGGTGGTCCCCGGGCCAGGGGCCGGGGGCGGGGGCTGGGCTGGGCTGAGAGGGCGGGTCCTCTTAGGGGGTACCACCGCTCACCTGCGCGTGCGGGACTGAGCCCACATCTGGTCGTTCAGGGTGGGGGGCCATGCCAGAAAGCTCCCCCACACGACTGGGGCTTTGGGGCCTCTTCACACCAGCCTGACCCATCAGGGGAGGGGGCCGGAGACAGAGCTCAACCACAGCCACTGGGACGGACTGGTAAACCCTCGGGGCACCAGAGCTCGGAGAGCCCGTGATTGGCAGAGCACCAACGTGGCCTGGCCCACGCGGAGAGGACACGGGGGCTCGAGGTGAGACCCCCGGGCCTCGCACTACACATCTCTTCCTAGGACCCCTTTCCGCCATAATCAAACTGTAAGTTGGGGCAGATGTGGCTCGGGTGGTTGAGCTCCCGCCTCCCACACAAGAGGTCCCAGGTTCAGTTCCTGGTGCCTCCTGAAGAAACAACAAGCAAAAAAAAAAAGATAAAACAACTCAAGGGAGCCGATGTGGCTCGGGGGTTGAGCGCCAGCTTCCCACATACAAGGTCCCAGGTTCAATCCCCTGCCCCAGGTAGGTTAAAAAACAAAACAAAACTGCAGTTGTAAGTGTAGCGCTATCCCAAGCTCTGTGCATCGTTCTAGTGAATTCTCAAGCCTGAGGGGTGGTGGGAACCCCCAAATCTGTAGCCGTTGGTCAAAACCCCGTGGCCTGGGCCCTGCAACGCGGACGAGGCCCTGGGGCGCGGGGGCGGGCCGCGGCGGTGCCTCGCTCTCCCGGCTGGAGGAGGCGGCAGACTGGCAGGAGGCTGGAGTGGATGCGGCACTGCAGGACGGGCTGGCCCGGGGCAGGGGGAGGAGAGGCAGTTCTGGGGCTCCGCGTCCCCGCTCCCTCCACCGGCCCGCCCGCCCACAGCATTTGCCCGGCGGCCACCTGTCATCTCCGTGCCAGGGGCTTACACGGGGGGCTCAGCTAGGCCCCACCGTGCCACCCCCACCCCAGGCAGCCTCACCACCGCGAGCCGGGGAGGGGCTGCCACGCCCGGGTCTGGACCCCGGAGGCGAAGGTGGGACCCCAGACCGGCATGGCGTGGGAACATTCACGTGACGCTGTTTTCCAAGCGGGGCGGAAGCACCTGCTCTTTTATTGCCGTGCGTGGTAATCAGCCTAAGTGCCAGCCGTGATGCCAGCTCTTGAAAGCAGCGCCGGCCGCCATCTGGCAGCGCTCAGCTAATCGCCTTGTCCACAGTCGCTCTATTTCCCACAAACAATTCAGAAAAGGCCCTGCGATTAGGGCGCAGTGGCTGTGCCATGTGCCCTGCAGGTCCAGAGGTGAATGAATGGGCTGCGGCCGCGGCCGGGGCACGGCAGGCGCGGCATGGCAGGGGGCTGGCAGCGGGAGGGCGGGCCGGCGGCTCTCGGGGGCCCGTGACCTTGTGGGCGCCGGCTGGCGTTCAGCTCGGCTCTGCAGTCCTGGAACTCCTCCCGGCCCTGGTCAGCGGCTGGGGGCTGGAGCCAGTGCCCGGATCTGCAGGGCTGAGCGGGCAGGAGCAGGTGGGCGCTCTGCCGGCCTGGGCGGCTGGACAATGCCCCGAGGGGCCCGTCCTCCTCCTCGGTCTGTGGCGGAGCCGATGGGGAGATTGTCCTGGTGGGGGGGGGGGGCTCCTGAGAAGAGGGAGGCAGGAGGGTCCGAGCCAGAGGCTGGAGTGACTCCTGGAGGGGCCAGCAGCCCAGGAGCACAGGCGGCCTCTGGAGGCAAGGAGGGGCGACCCCGGGCCCCGAAGGAAGCGGCCTGTGGCCCCCACAACCGTGGGACAGCACATTTGCCTTAGCAACTGATTTGTGACAGCAGCCAGAGGAAACTGGCACGCTGTGCGGAGAAGTGGGCAGCAGCGGCTCCTCCCGAGGCCACGGTGGGGACCGAGGCCGGGCAGAGCCAGAGCAGCAGGGCGGGCTCGGAGGGGCCGGGCGGAAGGGCGAGGCTGGCCCCCCGGGGTCCTGGCGGGCGGCCCCAGCAGGCGACAGCGGCTCAAGCCGGTGGTGGCCCTGGAGTCCGTCCCCAGCGCGGCCGCCCCGGCCGAGCGACCCGGGCGTCCCTTTCCCTCCCTTTCCCGTCCTCCCACCGGAGCGGAGGGGATGCCGCACACGGCAGGTTGTTGGGCACGGCGGTGGCGAGTGTGCGCAGGGTTGCACGGGGCGCGCAGCGGCTCATGCAGGACCGCGTGGGCCCTGGGCGCGAGGCGGGCGGGCCCCCAAGAGGGGGTCTCGGCCACACCCGGCTTCTGCTCCCAAGCCGCGGGGCAGGCGCGCACGCCGGGACAGAGCCTGCGTCTCGCCCGCTTCCGCTGCGCCGCCCCGCGTCCGCCGGGGCCTTCTGGGAGGGTGTGAGCCCGCCGACCTCAGCCTCTGTTCCGCGGACCGCGTCCTGAGCAGGCCCGTGGCTCAGCAGCGTGGACGCGGCAGCCGCTCGGACCCTCCTCGTGGGGCGTCGGCCAAGGCCGAGCCACCCAGGGCCGGCGGCGCCAAGGCAGGGAGCGCGTGCCGGGCAGCCAGCCGACCCGCCGACCCGTCTGCCAACCGATCCGCTCCCATCAGCTTGGCGCCTCGGCCCCAGGCCCAGCCCTGCCCGCGCAGCCGGGGACGGAGCCGAGACGCGCGCAGCCGGGGACGGAGCCGAGACGCGCGCAGCTGCCCCCTGCGCAGGCGGAGGGACACACGCGGGATAACGGGGGGACGCCATCGCGAGGGCCGGTGCCCCTGGCAGGAGGCTCTGAGGCAGTGAGGCCGTCACCTGGCCTTCCGCAGGGCGGTGGGAATTCACATGCCCCCGGCATGTAACGGTGGCCGGGGTCCCAAAGCTCGCCGGCCCCGGATGCGGAGACAAGGCTCCCTGCAGGCCAGGGCCTGAACGCCGCGGGCGCAGGTGTCCCGGCCGCGCCCAGGCATAGGGACAAGGAGGAGGACGCCTGCTTTTCCT
Organism: Dasypus novemcinctus; assembly: GCF_030445035.2. Lineage (NCBI taxonomy): Eukaryota > Metazoa > Chordata > Mammalia > Cingulata > Dasypodidae > Dasypus > Dasypus novemcinctus. The sequence goes on from NC_080673.1 coordinate 205,591,207, forward strand.
GCCTGTCAGACCAGCTTTACCAGATGCCCATGACGGGCCTGGGCAGCGGGTCGTCGTTACCCCCGTCGTACCTTTCAGCTCTCCGTGTGTGCGGCACCATTCCTGGGCAGGCTGCACTTCTTTCGCGCTGGGTGGCTCTCCTTACGGGGCGCACTCCTTGCGCGTGGGGCTCCCCTACGCGGGGGACACCCCTGCGTGGCAGGGCACTCCTTGCGCGCATCAGTACTGCGCATGGGCCAGCTCCACACGGGTCAAGGAGGCCCGGGGTTTGAACCGTGGACCTCCCATATGGTAGACGGACGCCCTAACCCACTGGGCCAAGTCCGCTTCCCTACAACAGGACTTTTAAGGAGTAGAAACTTACTGGCGCCGCCCGGTTCCTGAACTTGCCGCGGGTCCCTCCGAGCCATCCAGAAATGCCACCGGGCTTCCCGTCTTGGAGGTTTGTCAAGGCTTAAAATAATTTTCTCAGATTAATCGTTTCAGGAATAGGATGCCGAAAAGGAGCAGCCCAGGGCCAAGTCCCCTGCCCGGGGCTCTGGGGACCTCGGGAAGGCCACGGAGAGGACGGGGCTCCCAGAGCCAGCGCCGCAGGCCGCGCCTCACGCCCTCAGCGGCTTCTGGTTATCTGCTGCCCGTGCTAAAGCTCCAGGCTAAAGCGTCTATGTGTCTTAACAAGTGGCGCGGAGCAGGGGGCATTGTTTCCCTAACGGTAAATACGCCGTAAAGCCGGGATTGCAAACGCCAACTGAGGCGTCTACGCTTCGGGGCAATTTAATTATGGTCGAGTCCCAGCTGTGGACGCGGGGCTGCTGGCCACCTCGGGAAGGGCAGCAGGGGACGGGGACGCAGGAGGTCCCACTGCCCAGGGCCGTCAGGCTCAGGTGCGCAGGATGGCTCTGCTCGCCTGCTCCGGGGGCACCCTCACCTCCAGCACCTGCCCTGGCTGCACCTTACCTCCAGCACTTGCCCTGGCTGCACCTCACCTCCCAGCACCTGCCCTGGCTGCACCTCACCTCCAGCACCTGCCCCAGGGGCACCCTCACCTCCAGCACCTGCCCCAGGGGCACCCTCACCTCCAGCACCTGCCCTGGCTGCACCTCACCTCCAGCACCTGCCCCAGGGGCACCCTCACCTCCAGCACCTGCCCCAGGGGCACCCTCACCTCCAGCACCTGCCCTGGCTGCACCTCACCTCCCAGCACCTGCCCTGGCTGCACCTCACCTCCAGCACCTGCCCTGGCTGCACCTCACCTCCAGCACCTGCCCCAGGGGCACCCTCACCTCCAGCACCTGCCCCAGGGGCACCCTCACCTCCAGCACCTGCCCTGGCTGCACCTCACCTCCAGCACCTGCCCTGGCTGCACCTCACCTCCAGCACCTGCCCCAGGGGCACCATCACCTCCAGCACCTGCCCTGCTGCACCCTCACCTCCAGCACCTGCCCTGGCTGCACCTCACCTCCAGCACCTGCCCCAGGGGCACCCTCACCTCCAGCACCTGCCCCAGGGGCACCCTCACCTCCAGCACCTGCCCTGGCTGCACCTCACCTCCAGCACCTGCCCTGGCTGCACCCTCACCTCCAGCACCTGCCCTGGCTGCACCCTCACCTCCAGCACCTGCCCCAGGGGCACACTCACCTCCAGCACCTGCCCTGGCTGCACCTCACCTCCAGCACCTGCCCCAGGGGCACCCTCACCTCCAGCACCTGCCCTGGCTGCACCTCACCTCCAGCACCTGCCCTGGCTGCACCCTCACCTCCAGCACCTGCCCTGGCTGCACCCTCACCTCCAGCACCTGCCCTAGGGGCACACTCACCTCCAGCACCTGCCCTGGCTGCACCTCACCTCCAGCACCTGCCCTGGCTGCACCTCACCTCCAGCACCTGCCCCTGGCTGCACCCTCACCTCCAGCACCTGCCCCAGGGGCACCCTCACCTCCAGCACCTGCCCCAGGGGGCACCCTCGCCTCCAGCACCTGCCCTGGCTGCACCCTCACCTCCAGCACCTGCCCTGGCTGCACCTCACCTCCAGCACCTGCCCTAGGGGCACCATCACCTCCAGCACCTGCCCTGGCTGCACCCTCACCTCCAGCACCTGCCCTGGCTGCACCTCACCTCCAGCACCTGCCCTGGCTGCACCCTCACCTCCAGCACCTGCCCCAGGGGCACCCTCACCTCCAGCACCTGCCCCAGGGGCACCCTCACCTCCAGCACCTGCCCTGGCTGCACCTCACCTCCAGCACCTGCCCTGGCTGCACCCTCACCTCCAGCACCTGCCCTGGCTGCACCTCACCTCCAGCACCTGCCCTGGCTGCACCCTCA